>NC_135964.1:44240726-44503226 GCF_053455715.1 Rhinoraja longicauda | reverse complement strand
CCCCGTACCCCCTGACTCCGCTATCCTTTAAGAGCTCTATCTAGCTCTCTCTTGAAAGCATCCAGAGAATTGTCCTCCTAATCTTCTGATGAAGTCTTCTGATGAATGTGCTTCTTTCATGTGAAAGTTTACAATGCAAATAATCTCCACTGGAGCTGCAAACTGCACCCATTGCCCCAAAAAAATAGAGTTTAGAAGAATGAGGGGGAGGGCTGATTGAAACATACAGAATAGTGCAAGGCTTGGATAGAGAGGATGTGGAGAGGATGTTTCTACTAGTGGGAGAGTCAAGGACTGGAGGTCATAGTCTCAGAATTAAAGGACGTTTTTTTAGGAAGGAGGTGAGGAGGAATTTCTTTAGTTCAAGGGTGGGGGATCTGTGGTACTCTTTGCCACAGATGGCTGTGGAGGCCAATTCAGTGGATTTATTTAAGGTAGAGATAGATCGATTCTTGATTAGTACGGGTGTCAGGGGTCATGGGGAGAAGGCAGGAGAATGGGGTTAAGAGGGAGAGATAGATCAGCCATGATTGAATGGCGGAGCAGACTTGATGGGCCGAAATGCCTAAAGCTGCTCCGATCACTTATGTTCTTATGATCTTAAAATCTGAAAGTGTCATCATGTTTGAAACATCAGCTGGCATTTTCATTCATCTTTTTTTTCCTGATTTTTAGCATATTTGCAGAAAAGGACATGACATATGAAGGGAGGCTTGATTGTCTTGTAATGGTAACTGCTGTAGTTTCTATTGTTACCCAAGGAATTATTAACTTCAAAAGCATATCGCAATGATGTTAAATTATTCTCCATTGACCTATAAATGTATTGATCAGTTTTCTTTCCATATTGCATTAATCACAGGGAAGAAACAATACCACAGCTAGGAACCTCAAACATACTTGGCTGCTTAAAGTGCAGCATTGGCCACAGTAGCACAGTGGTAAAGTTGATGCCTTACAGTGCCAGAGACCCGGGTTCGATCCTGACTACGGGTGCTGTCTGCACGGAGTTTGTATGTTCTCCCGGTGACCACATTGGGTTTTTCTCAGGGTGTTCCGGTTTCCGCCCACACACGCAGGTTTGTAGGTTAATTGGCTTCTGCAAATTGTCCTCAATGTGTAGGATAGAACTAGTGTATGGGTGATCGCTAGTCGGCATGGATTAGGTAGGCTGAAAGGCCTGTTTTCCACATTAAAGAATGGATCTACTGGGTATATATTCATTGGAATTTAGAAGGATGAGAGGGGATTTTATAGAAACATATAAAATTATTAAGGGATTGGACAGGCTAGATGCAGGAAAAATGTTCCCCATGTTGGGGCAGTCCAGAGCCAGGGATCACAGTTTAAGAATAAAAGGTAGGCCATTTAAGACTGAGAGGACGAAAATGTTTTCACCCAGAGAGTTGTGAATCTGTGGGATTCTATGCCACAGAAGGCAGTGGAGGCCAATTCACTGGATGTATTCAAGAGAGAGTTGGATATAGCTCTTAGGGCTAATGGAATCAAGGAATATGGGGAGAAAGCAGGAACAGGATTCTGGATGATCAGCCATGATCATATTGAATGGCGGTGCTGGATCGAATGGCCTACTCCTGCACCTATTCTCTATGTTTCTATGTTTCTATGTATCTCTAAACTAAACTGAATTAATTGTGATTAAGTTACAAGTAGACAGAAGCACTAATTCAAATTCTCCCATGGCATCTGGGAATTTGAAATGCAAGTAATTAAATAAATCTGGAATGAATTAACTAAAATCAGTAGTGGCACCTTCTGGACTATATTTTTTATAGGAATTCAATTCACCGCGAGAATCTTCGGGGAGAGAATCCCAACCTGCACGTGACCACATGATGACAAAAGCACGTCAAGCAACTTGTAATTGCTCTCCGAAACTTCAGGAATCCCATTCAGTTCCAGAGGGGCATAGGGATGGGCAACTAAAGCTAAGCTCAAGCAATTAATTTCTGAATCTTCCCTCTAATTTCCTCCTTCTAGGTCTCTCGTCTCTCAGAAACCATTCTCCACGACCCCTTTGCACTTCAGTGGCTGGAGCTTAGAGCTGCCCCTCTGACGGCACGATGGCGCAGCAGTATAGTTACAGTGCCAGAGGGCCGCACGGTGGTGCAGCAGTATAGTTATAGTGCCAGAGGGCCGCACGGTGGAGCAGCAGTATAGTTATAGTGCCAGAGGGCCGCACAGTGGCACAGCAGTATAGTTGCAGTGCCAGAGCACGGCACAGTGGCACAGCAGTAGAGTTACAGTGCCAGAGGATGGCACGGTGGCGCAGCAGTAGAGTTACAGTGCCAGAGGGCCACACGGTAGCGCAGCAGTATAGTTACAGTGCCAGAGGGCGGCACGGTGGCGCAGTAGTATAGTTATAGTGCCAGAGGGCCGCACGGTGGCGCAGCAGTATAGTTGCAGTGCCAGAGGGCCGCACGGTGGCACAGCAGTAGAGTTACAGTGCCAGAGGGCGGCACGGTGGCGCAACAGTAGAGTTGCTGCCTTACAATGTTGGCAGCGCCGGAGACCAGGGTTCGATCCCGACTACTCTATACGGAGTTTGTACGTCCTCCCCGTGTCCACGTGGGTTTTCTCCGAGAAATTCGGTTTCATCTCACATTCCAAAGACGTACAGGTTTGCAGGTTATACGTGTAAATTGTCCCTAGTGTGTGTGGGATAGTGTTAGTGTGTGGGGATCTCTGGTCGGTGTGGACCCGAGCTATCTCTAAACTAAACTAAGCTAAACTAAACTAAACCCGGGTTCAATCCTGACTACGGGTGCTGTCGGTACAGAGTTTGGTCGTTCACCCAGTGACTGCAAGTGGGTTTTCCTGGTGCTCCGGTTTCCTCCCACATTCCAAAGACGTGCAGGTTTGTAGGTTAATTGGCTTATGTACATTGTCCCTAGTGTGTAGGATAGAACTAGTGTGTGGGTGATTGTTGGTCGGCGTGGACTTGGTGGGCCGAAGGACCTGTTTCCACATTGTATCTCTAAACTAAACTAAACTAAAACTAAACTTTCTCATGTCACATGTCACAGGGTAGATGCGCAGAGTCTCTTGCCCGGTGTAGGTGAATCGAGGACCAGAGGACATAGGTTTACGGTGAAGGGGAAAAGATTTAATAACAATATGAGGTGTGACTTTATGACACCAAGGGTGGTGGGTATATGGAACAAGCTGCCAGAGGAGGTAGTTGAGGCTGGGACAATCCCAACATTTAAGAAACAGTTTGCATATACATGGATAGGACAGGTTTGGAGGGATATGGACCAAATGCTAGCAGATGGGACTAGTGTAGCTGGGACATGTTGGCCGATGTGGGCAAGTTGGGCTGAAGGGCCTGTTTCCACACTGTATCACTCTATGACTGTATGTTGCTATAATCTTCAGTGCCCTGGGACTGAAGGAAAAGCCCTTTCCTTTCATCGAATGCATGCTGATAGATCCCACTTTCTCTATAACGTCTTTAACGAGATCTGGGTGTCCTGGTGCATCAGTCACTGAAAAGAAGCATGCAGGTACAGCAGGCAGTGAAGAAAGCCAATGGAATGTTGGCCTTCATAACAAGAGGAGCTGAGTATAGGAACAAAGAGGTCCTTCTGCAGTTGTACAGGGCCCCAGTGAGACCGCACCTGGAGTACTGTGTGCAGTTTTGGTCTCCAAATTTGAGGAAGGATATTCTTGCTATTGAGTGCGTGCAGCGTAGGTTTAATAGTTAATTCCCGAAATGGCGGTACTGTCATATGTTGAAAGACTGGAGCGACTAGGCTTGCATACACTGGAATTTAGAAGGATGAGAGGGGATCTTATCGAAACATATAAGATTATTAAAGGGTTGGACACGTTTGAGGCAGGAAACATGTTCCCAATGTTAGGGGAGTCCAGAACAAGGGGCCACAGTTTAAGAATAAGGGGTAGGCCATTTAGAACGGAGATGAGGAAGAACTTTTTCAGTCAGAGAGTCAGGGGGTATGGGGAGAAGGCAGGGGACGGGGTACTGATTGAGAATGATCAGCCATGATCACATTGAATGGTGGTGCTGGCTCGAAGGGCCGAATGGCCTACTACTGCACCTATTGTCTATTGTCTGTTGTCTATTTAACCATGCTCCCTAAATATCTCTCTGCGATTTGGCATTCATTTGTTATTTGGTATTAAATTTGGTAATTAATTGCAGATTCCCCTCCAATCCACGCAGCATCCGGATTTGGAAATCAAGCTCCTCATTTGCACTGAATTTAAATCCAGAACTTCCTCCCCAACAGCAAGGTTGTTTCTCGGAATGGAGGCCTGTGACTAGTGGTGTGCCTCAGGGTTCGGTGCTGGGCCCATTACTGTTTGTCATCTACATCAACGATTTGGCCTGTTTCCACACTGTATCACTCAGTGACTCTCTAACAACACTCTGGGAGTGTTTTTTTCACAGAAGGACTGCAATGGTTCAAGATGTCAGCTCACCACCACCTTCTCAATGGCAATTATAGTCATAGAGTCATACAGCGTGGAAACAGGCCCATCGGCCCAACTTGCCCACACCGACCAACATGTTCCATCCACACGAGTCCCACCTGCCCGCGTTTGGCTCACATCCCTCTAAACCTTTGCTATCCTTGGGCCTGTCTAAATATCTCTTAAATGTTGTGATAGTCCCAGCCTCAACTACCTCCTCTGGCAGCTAGTTCCAAACACCCACCACCATTTGTGTAAAAAAGTGTAAAAAAAATTATGAATGGGCATTAAATGAGCTCTTTATATGCAAAATGCTGGAGTAACTCAGCAGGTCAGGCAGCATCTCGGGACGCTGCCTGACCTGCTGAGTTACTCAAGCATTTTGTGAATAAATACCTTCGATTTGTACCAGCATCTGCAGTTATTTTCTTATACTCTTTATATGCAAAGCTCAGATCTCACCCTCCCCCCCCCCCCCCCCCCCCCCCCCCCCCCCCCCCCACCCTCAAACATATTTAAAAAATCAAAGTTTATATTAAAAATGCATAAATAATTGAGCCAACTTAACTCGGCTGAGAGAAGGTTTAAGGCCAACTACCTGTTTCACGGGCTATTTAATAAACAGTTAACAAATATTTAGGTCGCATTTAGGTTAAAATGTTGCATTGCGAGCCTGTTGTTTTTTCAGGGTTTAGTGTCCAATTGACATATATGCACACGGCTCCCGTCCAAATTGTTTTGCTACTTTTTCATTCTGGTTGAGAGGTTCTGGCAATACAACATGATGAAATATTCAAGGCCTGGTCTGATGGAAACCTGCCTTTCGGGACCACTTTCCCGCATCCAGATTCAGTGAGATTCCCTCTTTGACCCAGTTCACGACAGCAAATGCCACTCTAGTATTAATGCCTACCTTAAAGACTGCAATCTGTGGCTGTAATGCGAGATTGTGTCATAAATTAACACTCTTAAATATTTCAGAGGAACGGCTTCACTTTCAATCCATTCATTTAACATCCCAAGCAAGAAGTAGGCTCGACGACAATCTTAAACATAATGACAGCTCACGTTAAAAGGTGGAACCCCCTTTTCATATATATCTGTACGCACATGGACCCCATTATCAAAATCACTGCTTGCTGAAACAGAAATGGTAAATCAATGACAATTTCTGCAGAAGTCCTTTTGGGTCAGAAATCAAGACATTGATACATACCCTCATAGATCCCAAGAGTTCAATCCATTGTCTTGAAAAATTCATAGAAAAATTACTCTGTGACTAGGGTGGCGCAGCGGTAGAGTTGCTGCCTTACAGCACTTGCAGCGCCAGAGACCCGGGTTCGATCACACTACGGGTGTTGTCTGTGCGGAGTTTGTACGTTCTCCCCTCGTGACCTGCATGGGTTTTCTCCGAGATTTTCGGTTTCCTCCCACATTCCAGGTTTGCAGGTTAATTGGCTTGGTATAAGTGTAAATTGTCCCTTAATGCCCTACTCCTGCACACATCGCCTGTTTCTATGGGGTTCCATGCACCTTCTAACAATGTCCCTCCAATTCAAGATTTTATTACACTCGTGGAAATATCTCTATATTTGACCTGCCCTGCCCTTAAAGATCTCACTTGTTTCAGTAAGATCATCCCTCTTTGCCCCAAATTCAAAAAGAATATAGATCTAATTTCTTTAACCACTTGCAATAGGTCCACCCACTCATCCCAGGAATTAACTGAGTGAATTTATGTCAGTCTTCCTCTCCTGCAAGCACATGCTTTCTCAAATAAAGAGATCAAAATGATGCATAATACTCCAGGTGTGGCCTCACAAATACCTTGTACAATGGCAACATTAGTTTGAAAGATTTAGTTGGATAATATCAATCATTGACAATTCGGCTCAGTGCAATGGTGAAAGGGAGTTTGTGAAGGAAAGGAAAGATCAAAGCATTTCAGTGACTGATGTACCACTAAGCACGAGATCATCAACAGAGGGACTGGGACCAAACAGCTGGAGTTTACATACTATCATATCATATATATACAGCCGGAAACAGGCCTTTTCGGCCCACCAAGTCCGTGCCGCCCAGTGATCCCCGTACATTAACACTATCCTACACCCACTAGGGACAACTTTTTTTTATTTTATTTTTTACAATTACCCAGCCAATTAACCTACATACCTGTACGTCTTTGGAGTGTGGGAGGAAACCGAAGATCTCGGAGAAAACCCACGCAGGTCACGGGGAGAACGTACAAACTCCTTACAGTGCAGCACCCGTAGTCAGGATCGAACCTGAGTCTCCGGCGCTGCATTCGCTGTAAAGCAGCAACTCTACCGCTGCGCTACCGTGCCGCCATACTGTCAGCATAGGCCACCCCTTCCTGGCACACACACAGTTAATGCCTGGACACTTAGTCCTATTGAACCCAACCTATGCCTTCCTATCTGACTTTGAGATTAGTTTGTGTTTAGTTTATTATCATGTGGTACAGAGGTAGTGGAGCAGAGGCAGAGAACACCAACGGCCAAGCTTAGTCAGCCCGGCAACGCCTCCAGGACAATAGACCTTCAAGGTCAGGTCAAGATCCCCGCACTTACAACAACTGGGACTTGAAAAAGGCACCAAACTGGCGACTCTCTCTACTGTCTCAGTGTACTACTGCTATACTGTACTGTATCTGAGACGCCTATTCTAATATGTACCTATTTCACAAAATGCTGGAGTAACTCAGCGGGTCAGGCAGCATCTCAGGAGAGAAGGAATGGGTGACGTTTCGGGTCGAGACCCTTCTTCAGACTGATGTCAGGGGGGCGGGACAAAGGAAGGATATAGGTGGAGACAGGAAGATAGAGGGAGATCTGGGAAGGGGAGGGGAAGAGAGAGACAGAGGAACTATCTAAAGTTGGAGAAGTCAATGTTCATATCGCTGGGCTGCAAGCTGCCCAAGCGAAATATGAGATGCTGTTCCTCCAATTTCCGGTGGGCCTCACTATGGCACTGGAGGAGGACCATGACAGAAAGGTCAGACTGAGAGTGGGAGGGGGAGTTGAAATGCTCAGCCACCGGGAGATCAGGTTGGTTAAGGCGGACTGAGCGAAGGTGTTGAGCGAAACGATCGCCGAGCCTGCGTTTGGTTTCGACGATTTAAAGAAGTTGACATCTAGAGCAGCGGATACATTAGATTGTTAAAGTTCGATTCTAATAGACAGACAACAATACCATAAAGTGGTAAAACATTAGAGTCTTTATTACGCCAGTGGGAGTGGGAGAGCTGCAACTAGTATGCTCGCATACTAGCAGCCACTCGAAGACCCCACTCACTTACAGAGTATTTCAGCAACCTTTTTATGCACCAAATACAATGGGTTTTTAGAAGTGATAACAGAACCAGACACCCCAGACAGGTGGTCTTGCAAGAGGGATGGGAGTTCAATGAATCATCACCCACTTTTCTTTTGTAAAACAGTATCTGCAGTTGCGTGTGAGTTCATTAAAGTTTCTTCATAATAATTATAAGATGGTTTATTCGTCAATCCTGAAGGGTTTGACCAACGTACAACCCCACATAATTTCCATCCCTCAGATGAATTGTTGAATACATGATCTTGATCAAAGTTGAAAAGGTTGACACTATATCCATGATTACTTTAATGAAAGGTAAATAATTACAGAGTGCAGTGAATAGAGTGAGCAGTGAACTGTAGATGTAGCTAGATTACCTTTGTTTACATGGGAGGCCAAGAAGCACAAACCCTTCTCTATACTTCCACTTTATTTCCTGTGGCGCACAGATGTTTAAGCTGCTACTTTGAGCTGAAATTTAATATTGTTTGTCAATAAAACTCTTCACACCAAGTCTAATTGAGAGCTCAAAAATAAAAATAAAACATATACTGCAGTTGAAGGAAACCCAAAGCAAAATCAGAAAATGTTGGAAACACTCAGCGAGTCAGACAGAATAGAAATAGAAATAAAAGTTAATGTTTCAGGGGCGGCACGGTGGTGCAGCAGTAGAGTTGTTGCCTTACAGCGCTTATGGCGGCTGAGACCCGGGTTCGATCCGACTACAGGTGCTGTCTGTAAGGAGTTTGTACGTTCTCCCCGTGACCACATGGGTTTTCTCCAAGATCTTCGGTTTTCTCCCACACCCCAAAGACGTACAGGTTTGTAGGTTAATTGGCTTGGCGTAAATATAAATTGTCCCTCGTGTGCGTAAATTGGACCAAAAGGAATATTTCTACACTGAGGCATGGTGGCCACGGAGATAGGTTGCTAATTAAGTTATCTAATTGGGAACTTGTCCATACTGTGTCATGAAGCTAAAGAGATTCCAAGATCTTTCCTTCACCAACCCTGGAGCCCTTCTGACCCATGACCCTTGCTATTATTACGCTGAAGGGCAGTCTAAAAAAGGGTCCCCACCCAAATCGCTGTCTGTTCATCCCCTCCACTGATGCTGCCTGACCCGCTGAGTTCTTCCAGCACCGGGTGTTATGCTACCACCATTCATTGAGTTAATCCATACTCTCGTGCCCAACAATGGACAATCTTTTTGAATGGACACAAGGAAAAGAAAAATGGAGTTAAACTAGCAAAGATGGAAAAATAACAAACTGAACAACCCAAGCATAATCAGAAAGTCTACCCGTGGGCGGCATGGCACGGTGGCGCAGCGGTAGAGATGCTGCCTTACAGCGAATACAGCGCCGGAGACTCAGGTTCGATCCTGACTACGGGCGCCGTTTGTACGGAGTTTGTACGTTCTCCCCGTGACCTGCGTGGGTTTTCTCCGAGATCTTCGGTTTCCTCCCACACTCCAAAGACGTACAGGTATGTAGGTTAATTGACTGGGTAAATGTAAAAATTGGCCCTAGTGTGTGTAGGATGGTGTTAATGTGCGGGGTTCGCTGGGCGGCGTGGACTCGGTGGGCCGAAGGGCCTGTTTCCGCGCTGTATCTCTAAATCTAAAAAAAAAATCTAAATCTAATAAAAATTAACTGCAGATGCTGGTTTATACATATTTGCTCGAGGTTTCTTGAAATTCCTTTATGGTATATGTTTTGTGATGATTTTATTCATATTATTTCACTTACAGTATTTGCTCAGTCTTACAAGCTACTAAATGAACTCTGGGATATTCACAAAGGAGTAACTCAGCAGGTCAGGCAGCATCTCGGGAGAGAAGGAATGGGTGACGTTTCGGGTCGAGACCCTTCTTCAGACCCTTCTTGAACTCTGGGATATACTGTTCAATCCGGGTCTCTGGCACTGTGAGGCAGCAACTCTAGATTTTTATTTTGTTTTAGATTTAGAGATACAGCGCAGAAACAGGCCCTTCGGCCCACCAGGTCCGCGCCACCCAGCGATCCCCGCGCACTAACACTATACTACACCCACTAGGGACAATCTTTTTTACATTTGCCCAGCCAATTAACCTACAAACCTGTACGTCTTTGGAGTGTGGGAGGAAACCGAAGATCTCGGAGAAAACCCACGCAGGTCACGGGGAGAACGTGCAAACTCCGTACAGTACAGCACCCGTAGTCAGGATCGAACCTGAGTCTCCGGCGCTGCATTCGCTCTACCTCTGGGCCACTGTGCCACGCTGGTTCCAACAAAGCCGCCATCATTCCCCTACAGCCTGGTCACCATCACCCAAATGGGTTTTTTTCCCCCCTTGGAGGATGCCTGACTCAAATTGTAAACATACTGAACTGATAGTAGCTTGGCAATGGGTTAATTAAGTAAAGATCTTTTGAGTTAGGCAGTTGGGTTCTGCAGTCCAGAATGTGCCTTCAAAACCACTGCTAAAATAGAGCAGATTACTTAACATCTAATTAATACATAGGAGGTTTTGTTCACAGTCTGCAACACCAGCCAGTATGCCATTACCTTCAAGGTTGTATCACCTCATTTTTTTTAAGGATTTGTACCTCCTAGGATTTTGAACCTAATTTAGCAATACCCTTCTAAATTATCACAGAAGAATGCATGACAAAAATAGGCCATTCAGCCCCTTGTGCCTATTCCCGATGTGACAGGACCATGGCTGATCTTCTACCTGACCATCACTTTCCTTGACTCCCTTAATATTTTTAATTTACAGATCTTCCTCGAATACGCTCAGCGACATTTGACTTTTCCACCATTGGAGAAAGACTTTATCTATCTACTCCTCTCACAAAAATTTTTTGATTTCTATTTATTAAAATTGTTACATTTTAAAATTTATAAAACCCCCTCAGCCTTTGACGTTCCAGAGAAAACAATCCAGGTTTGCCCAATGCGGATACAAGGAAGTGCAGATGCTGGATTACAGAAAAATGCACAAAGTGCTGGAGTAACTCAGCGGCTCAGGCAGCATCTCTGGAGAATATGGATAGGTGACGTCTCAGGTCGGGAAAGGTCCTGACCTGAAACGTTACCTATCCATGCTCTCCAGGGATGCAGCTTGACCTGCTGAGTTACTCCAGCACTATGGGTCTTTTTTTCCCAGGTTTATCCCAACTTCCCTTTTTTCGCTAATACCCTCTAATCCAAACAACATTCTGGTAAACCTCTCTTGCACTCTTCCCAATGCCACCACATCCATCCCATAATGGGGTGGCAAGAAATGCATACAATAAGATATGTCACTGCCTCGAACATCATCCTTGGTTGGCAATGCTAAATGCGCTCCAGAACGACCACAGGTCAATGTAATCCAATCTGAATGCTGAAGTGGCTTTTTTACGCAGCACTAAATGTGTCAAACAAGGGTGAATTTCTGGGAAGACACATCTCAATCCCATTTTCCAGCCTTTTCAAGACCTTGCCAGAATCCAACACTGAAGTACTCACAGGCGTGATTTAATATAGGGAGAATTAATCAAGAAAAACTATGCGAGATTTCGTACATGGTGGAAAGGAAGTTCTTGCTCGGTCGCCAAAGGATAGAGACAAATGAATAACAAAGTAGCCAAGGGAAGATTAGTTTCTTCAACGAGAGTTGTTAGGATGCAGAATGCTTTGCCTATTGTGTGAGTGGGTGGATGCATGGCAGATGCAGTTTAATGTGGATAAGTGTGAGGTTATCCACTTTGATGGTAAGAATAGGAAGGCAGATTATTATCTAAATGGTGTCAAGTTAGGAAAAGGGGACGTACAACGAGATCTGGGTGTCCTAGTGCATCAGTCACTGAAAGGAAGCATGTAGGTACAGCAGGCAGTGAAGAAAGCCAATGGAATGTCGGCCTTCATCACAAGAGGAGTTGAGTATAGGAGCAAAGAGGTCCTTCTGCAGTTGTACAGGGCCCTAGTGAGACCGCACCTGGAGTACAGTGGGCAGTTTTGGTCTCCAAATTTGAGGAAGGAAATTCTTGCTATTGAGGGCGTGCAGCGTAGATTTACTAGGTTAATTCCCGGAATGGGGGGACTGTCATATGTTGAAAGACTGGAGCGACTAGGCTTGTATACACTGGAATTTAGAAGGATGAGAGGGGATCTTATCGAAACATATAAGATTATTAAGGGGTTGGACACGTTAGAGGCAGGAAACATGTTCCCAATGTTGGGGGAGTCCAGAACCAGGGGCCACAGTTTAAGAATAAAGGGTAGACCATTTAGAACGGAGATGAGGAAAAACTTTTTCAGTCAGAGGGTTGTAAATCTGTGGAATTCTCTGCCTCAGAAGGCAGTGGAGGCCAATTCTCTGAATGCATTCAAGAGAGAGCTAGATAGAGCTCTTAAGGATAGCGGAGTCAGGGGGTATGGGGAGAAGGCAGGAACGGGGTACTGATTGAGAATGATCAGCCATGATCACATTGAATGGTGGTGCTGGCTCGAAGGGCCGAATGGCCTCCTCCTGCACCTATTGTCTATTGTCTGAAAGGATAATAAACAACTGTTTCATTGCTAACTTTAAAAATTAAATCAAATTCCTAGTCATGGGAGAGTCTAGGATCAAAGGGCACAGCCACAGAATAAAAGGACATAAGTTTAGAATGGTGAAGAGGAGGAATTTCTTTAGCCAGAGGACGGTGAATCTGTGGAATTCATTGCCACAGAAGACTGTGGAAGTCAAGTCATTGGGTATTTTTAAAACGGAGGTCATAGGTTCTTGATTAGTAAGGTCGTCAAAGATTACGGGGGGAAGGCAGGAGAATGGGTTGAGAGGGAAAAATAGATTAGCCATGATCGAATGGCAAAGCAGATTCGATGAGCTGAATGGCCTAATTCTGCTCCTGTGCCTTTATGGTCTTATGGTATGTACTTGAATGGAGACATTTTCGGGGCTATGGATCAAAACCAGGAGAGTAGGAATAGATGTTTTAAAGAGTGGCACAGTGGCATAGCTGGTATAGCCACTGCCTCACAGCACCAGAGACCCAGGTTCAGTTTTAATCCTGGATGCTGCCTGCGTGGAGTTTGCCCGTTCTCCGCGTGACCATTGCAGGTTTCTTGCCAGTGTTCCACTTTCCTCCCACATCTCAAAGTCATGCTGGCTGGCTGGTTAAAATTGGCCATTGTAAACTGCCCCTTAGTTTACGGGTGAGCGGAAGAATCTGGAGCATTTGAGGTGAATATGCGGAGAATAAACAAAAAGGTATTAATGCGGGGCTAGCGTAAATGAGTGGTTAAGGGTCGGTCCAGGGCTGGTGGACGGAAGGACCTGCTTGCTTGCTGTAAGTCTCTGCAACTCTATGAGCCAGTATGGCCTACCTCAACCTCTTCCCTGGTACGATCCCAGGGAAAATTGGAACCGTTTCCTAATTGCGGAGTATCGGCTCGAAGCAAAAACCAGGGGAGAGTCTGTAGGATCAGTGGAATCTGTGGAAAGTGCGGAGAGGAATTTTATGCTGTAACTTTCCATACAACCTTTGAATTATTTAAGTTAAGCTATATTTAAAGGCAGGAGCTGCAAGTGATCTGAACACAGAAAAGCCCCGTAAATACCCAAGGGGATAAATTACAGAATGATTTGCTTTGGTGATATTGATTAAGGGAAAAATCTGTCCAGGTCAACCAGCCCGGTCTTCCTCAGATAATGCCTTGGGACTTGTAACATCAGTCTGAGTAATCCCTTCTGATCTGTGTGAAGAACATTCCCAAACGATCACTGCGTGATATAAAATATTCTTGCATTTAATGTCAATGCGCATTTGCTTTGCAAATGGTAAATGGTTATTTTTTTGGATCTGTGGGGTAATATTTCCTTTGCTCTGTTGACTGAAAATGTAGATTAGACCCATGCAGGAAATTGATCGGTTGCTTCTTAGGAGCAGCGCAGCCACAGGTAGTTGTGGAGACAGTTACAATACTAGCGTTTAAGATAGGTACATGTTTATGCAGGCAAAGGAGGGATTATTAATGACATGCAGGCAGTGGAGATTAGTTTGACTGGGCTTCATGCTCGGTATGGATAATGGCGGAGTAGACTCGATGGTCTCTTTGGTTCCAAGTATGGCTGAATGGTCTTATGGTGTAGTTTAGTTTGAAGATACAGTGTGGAAACAGGCCCTTCGGCCCACCAATTCCACGCTGACCAGCAATCACCCATACATAGAAACATAGAAACATAGAAAATAGGTGCAGGAGTAGGCCATTCGGTCCTTCGAGCCTGCACCGCCATTCAATATGATCATGGCTGATCCTTCAGCTCAGTAGCCTGTACCTGCCTTCTCTCCATACCCCCTGATCCCTTTAGCAAAAAGGGCCACATATAACTCCCTCTTAAATATAGCCAATGAACTGGCCTCAACTACCTTCTGTGGCAGAGAATTCCACAGACTCACCACTCTCTGTGTGAAGAAATGTTTTCTCATCTCGGTCCTAAAAGACTTCCCCCTTATCCTTAAGCTGTGACCCCTGGTTCTGGACTCCCCCAACATCGGGAACAATCTTCCCGCATCTAGCCTCTCCAACCCCTTAAGAATTTTATATGTTTCTATAAGATCCCCCCTCAGTCTTCTAAATTCCAGCGAGTACAAGCCCAGTCTATCTAGTCTTTCCTCATATGTAAGTCCCGCCATCCCAGGGATCAATCTGGTGAAACTTCTCTGTACTCCCTCTAAGGCAAGAACGTCTTTCCTCAGGTTAGGAGACCAAAACTGCACACAGTACTCCACTAGTTCTAATCTACTGAAGCCGATTAACCTACAAACCTGAAAGTCTTTAGAATGGGTGAAGAAACCGGAGCACCCGGAGATAACCCACACAGTCACGGGGAGAATGTACAAACTCCGCACAGACTGTAACTCTCAACTAAACTAACCTTCCCAAATGTAATAAATACCGATGTTACATTACAGTCAACCCAACACAATATGTGTAGGAAAGAACTGCAGATGCTGGTTTAAATCGAAGGTAGACACAATATGCGTGAGTAACTCAGCGGGTCAGGCAGCATCTCTGGAGAGAAGGAATGGGGCGAGACCCTTCTTCAGACTGATGTCAGGGTAGGGGACGGGACAAAGATAGAATGTAGTCGGAGACAGTGAGACTAGCGAGAGAACTGGGAAGGGGGAGGGGATGGAGAGAGAAAGCAAGGGCTATCTGAACACAATATGTAGTGTTAATTCCAAATTCAAGATTAAGCTTGGTAGCCCTGAGCTTTCTATGTGACAGAGGAACACGATCTAATATGAATTACAAACCTTCCTACTGACTCTCATTTTAAGGGTAGATAGACACAAAATGCTGGAGCATCTCTAGAGAGAAGGAATGGGTGACGTTTTGGGTCGAGACCCTTCTTCAGACTGACGTTACCTCAGCATTTTGTGTCCATCTTCTACGGTTTAAACCAACATTTGCAGTTCCTTCCTACTCATTTTAAGGGCTGTGGGTTTATCTGGACAATCCTTGGCTTACTCCCATCCCACTGAATGATTTTCTTTCATATACTCTATGAAGTCTGCTGCATTGCATCCGTGTCTAATGAAAGCTCATCTTAGAAACTCACTGGGTTCAGGCCCAAAGCAAAGCCATTCTCCCGTCTTCAGGCACTGTCATCCCTCAGAGAGGGTAGGCCCTGAGCGGAGGTTGGCAGCAGTTGTTCCTTGCCACTCCAGCGGACGGCCACGAGATTAACAGTGAAGCGTTTCATAAAATGCGCACTGATAAGGCAGCAAGTCGCACTCGAGGTACTTTATCAAAGTCTCCGTCAGTGCTGCAAAACGTCCCAACAGAGGCAGCCAGTGACTGAACACCATAATGTTTCAGTGGACGTAATGACTCTGCTAACTACAAGCGAAAGCTCTATACTGACCCAATTAGTCATTAACCATTTCTTAAAACAGGCCCAAGCTTGTGTATTTAGCCCCAAATTGACAAGACTTGTAGCAGTTTTAATTCAATTAATGTATTAATCAAATAATAATGAAGTGGAACTGGAAGTATATAACCTACTTTCAATTGTAAGAGATCAATTCCATGCAGATCAATGAAGGAATGGGCAGTTACTAATAAGTAATGCCACTTAGGATCAAATTACGTCACAGAAACAAGTAAGTTATCCTGGTGACTTGGTACTTCCATGTACACAGAATAAGGTAACCTGGCAAAATAAGGTTAACCTATGATGGACGCTTGTCGGCACTGGGCCTGTACTAGCCGGAGTTTAGAAGAATGAGGGGGGACCTCATTGAAACGTACAGAATAGTGAAAGGCTTGGATAGAGTGGATGTGGAGAAGATGTTTCCATTAGTGGGAGAGTCTAGGACAAGAGGTCATAGCCTCAGATATAAAGGACGTTCTTTTAGGAAGGAGACGAGGAGAAATGTATTTAGTCTGAGGGTGGTAAATCTGTGGAATTCTTTGCCACAGAAGGCTGTAGAGGCCAAGTCAGTGGATATTTTTAAGGCGGAGATAGATTCTTGATTAGTACGGGTGTCAGGGGTTATGGGGAGAAGGCAGGAGAATGGGGTTAGGAGGGAGAGATAGATTGGCCATGATTGAATGGCGGAGTAGACGTGACGGGCCGAATGGCCTAATTCTACTCCTTATAATGAAGTCCTACAGACCTATCCACATACTGTTCTCAAACATCTGGGAAGAAATGTTTCTTTGGTTCCAAGTATTCAGAACGTATGTGTGCAGTAAAGATGTGGCACAGTGGCGCAGCAGTAAAGTTGCTGCCTTACAGCGCCAGAGACCCAGTTGCGATCCTGATTCCGGGTGTTGTAGGTACAGAGTTTGTATGTTCTACCTGTGACTGTGTGGGTCTTCCCCGGGTGCTCCAGTTTCCTCCCACACTCCAAAGACGCAAGGGTTTGTAGGTTAATTGGCTTTGGTGTAAATTGTCAATTGTCCTGAGTGCCTGGAATAGTGCTGGGTGATCGCTGGTCGGCACGGACTCAGTGGGCCAGAGGGCCTAGTTCTGCATCATGTCTCTAAAGTCTTTAGCAGTACAAAGGTGTTGGCTGCAATTTCTTCCATCCTGCCCACATTTGTTGCAAAGCAGAATATTGTGAGGGCCATTTACTACAGTCTGTAAGTATCAAGAAAGGTAATGCCACTCAGGACCAAATAACATGATGGAAGTATGTACCCCTGTTGATCTCATACTTTGATGTACACAAAATAATGGTGTATTGGTCAATGGTTCACAAAACATCCATCCTGTTGACACCAATGTGTAGGAAGGAACTGCAGATGCTGGTTTACACCGAAAATAGACAGAAAACGTTGGAGTAACTCAGCAGGCCAGGCAGCATCTCTGGAGAGAATGAATGGGAGGCATTTCGGGTCGAGACCCTTCCTCGGACTGAGAGTCAGTGGCAAAAGCGAAATCGGCTCTTCCATAACCAACGAAATGGAAGATTCATTTGATTTCGACATGAGTACGCCCAAAGTGCGCGATGAGGACGTCAACGAAAGAAGCGTTGTACAGGAAAACTTTGACGAAAGCAACCACGATGACACCGTCGAGGACACGACATCAGAGCGCAACGAAGGAAGCAATTCAGGGCGTGAGCAGTACCCAAAGCGAAATAGAAAGCCACCGGATTACTACGGTTTTTGACTATTCGGAATCGGTTATATGGACAATGTAAACGCAACGAAAATTTGGTTAGCATTAATGGATAAAGATCATTATGATTAAAAAAAGTATCACAGTCCTAAGGGGGGGAGATATGTGATGTATACATGCAACAATATGGTAAAGCTGCTATGTGATGTATACATGCAACAATATGGTAAATCTGTGCCTGCTCATTTGCTAAAATACACGGAGAGTTAAAATGGCGATCTTGTGTCCAGAAGTGTGTTGTTTTGGTCTCCCACTCAATGCGTGCTTTTGAGAATGATACTGAGTAGAATGTATCAGAGACATAGAGACATGGAAGGGTGAGGTGTGAAAACATGAAAGGGTAAGGTGTGAAAAAGAGGTCAAAGGGGACGATGCTCAAGGAAAATGTAGAATGGATCATTGTTAAGACACCAATGTAATTGGCTGACATACATGTCAAGCACTCAGCCCCAATGATGAATTTCTCATCCCTTGGATCGTAACATGCGAGATGGACTGAGTTTATTCCTATTTGATGCAATTCCCATGAGCTGAGATTTGGAGAAGAGACTGGGGCTATTCTAATCACTGTCTAATAATTCCAAATAGTCTGGGGGAGTTCGTGGACATCTGGCCGAACAAGGAATATAGTGTAGGCTCCAAATGTCCTTGGTTGTTGTTCCTTCTGCATATCTTCCATTCATTTGTCCTACGTACCGTCTACATCTCTTGTTCCCCCCCCCCCCCCCCCCCCCCGACTCTCACAAGTTTACAAGTTATAGGAGTAGAATTAGGCCATTCGGCCCATCGCGACTACTCTGCCAATCAATCATGGCTGATCTCTGCCTCCTAATGGAGACTCAGGTTCGATCCTGACTACGGGCGCCGTCTGTACGGAGTTTGTACGTTCTCCCCGTGACCTGCATGGGTTTTTCTCCGAGATCTTCGGTTTCCTCCCACACTCCAAAGACGTACAGGTTTGTAGGCTAATTGGCTGGGCAAATGTAAAAATTCCCCCTAGGGTGTGTAGGTTAGTGTTAATGTGCAGGGATCGCTGGGCGGCGCGGACCCGGTGGGCCGAAGGGCCTGTTTCCGCGCTGTGTCTCTAAATCTAAAAAAAATCTAAATCTATTCCCATTTTCCTGCCTTCTCCCCATAACCATTGACACCTGATTTGGCCAAGAATTTGTCTATCTCTGCCTTAAAAATATCCACTCACTTGGCTTCCACAGCTCTCTGAGGCAATGAGTTCCACAGATTAACTACCCTCTGACTAAAGAAGTTCCTCCTCACCTCCTTTTTAAAAGAGCGCCCTTTAATTCTGAGGCTATGACCTCTGGTCCTGGACACTCCCACCAGTGGACACATCCTTCCCACATCCACTCTATCTTTGCCTTTCATTATTCTGTACGCTTCAGTGAGGTCCCCCCTCAACTTTCCAAGTGGGCCCAAAAGGCCTCAACTGGGCCCAAAAGAGGCCCAGTGCTGTCAAGCGTACATCATGTGCTAACCCACTCAATCCTGGAATCATTCTTGTAAACCTCCTCTGAACCCTCTCCAGAGCCAGCACATCCTTCCTCAGATACGGGGCCCACATTTGCACACAGTACCCCGAACGCGGCCTGACCAGCGCCTTCCTCAGTCGGAGGAAGTTGTCTCGACCCGTAACGCCACAGATGCTGCCTGACCCATTGTTACGCCAGCATTTTGTATTCTATCAAGGAATATCTTCAACGACATTCATAATTTCAAATCGCCTGCTATCAGCGACAATCAATATGTGTACATGATGAACTGTCTCTAATGGTGCTGCTGAATTGGCCATTGTGGTCTGGAACTATCTCACAGGTTAAGATTGATGGTAATAAATTATAAAGGCCAAAGTAAGAAGATAGGATCAGAATGAACCCTGCACCAATAAAAAATGTCAATGCCACGTACATTCAGTTGATAGAGCTAGATAGAGCTCTTAATGATAGCGGAGTCAGGGGGTGTGGGGAGAGGGCAGGAACGGGGTACTGATTTTGGATGATCAGCCATGATCACATTGAATGGCGGTGCTGGCTCGAGGGGCCGAATGGCCTACTCCTGCACCTATTGTCTATTGTCTATTGACATTGAAAACTATGGCCATTATCATCATAAGAACTGCAGCTCATGAAAGTCCAAAATAAAAAGTCCATGATAATCTTTGCAGTAATAATATTTAAAGAGGCTAATTTTTAAAAGGAGCATATCTTTCAAAGCGATCTTATACTTCATGGCAAATTCAAAGAGCAGTTTTAACTCAATTTTTTTCGAAGCTGAGGCAGTGTGATTACTCAATTCTAATTTATGTTGACTATAATCATAAAACAATATTAAACACATCATCACGCGGTCGATAAAGGGAATAATTTCAGTTTGTTTAACATATTTATTTAATTTGAATGATTGTCATCTGAAAACTCTATCACTCATGTCCACGTTTGATACACTGTGTGATTAAGTGCAGAATACTGGCACAAATATTGCAGGAAAGAACTGCAGATGCTGGTTTAAATGGAAGGTAGACACAAAATGCTGGAGTAACTCAGCGGGACAGGCAGCATCTCTGGAGACACCCTTCATTTGGTCTGAAGAAGGGGCTCGACCCGAAACGGCACCCATTCCTTCTCTCCATTGGAATTTATAAGATTGAGGGGGGATCTTATAGAAACTTACAAAATTCTTAAGGGGTTGGACAGGCTAGATGCAGGAAGATTGTTCCCGATGTTGGGGAAGTCCAGAACAAGGGGTCACAGTTTAAGGATAAGGGGGAAATCTTTTAGGACCGAGATGAGAACGTTTTTTTTCACACAGAGAGTGGTGAATCTGTGGAATTCTCTGCCACAGAAGGTAGTTGAGGCCAGTTCATTGGCTATATTTAAGAGGAAGTTAGATCTGACCCTTGTGGCTAAAGGGATCAGGGGGTAAGGAGAGAAGGCAGGTACAGGATACTGAGTTGGATGATCAGCCATGATCATATTGAATGGCGGTGCAGGTTCGAAGGGCCGAATGGCCTACTCCTGCACCTATTTTCTATGTTTCTATGTTTCTATGATGCCTGTCCCACTGAGTTACTCCAGCATTTTGCGTCCACTGGCAAAATAGTTACTGGTTTGCAGTGGAGAGAGAGAAACAGATCTCTGCGTCACCTCCACACTCAGATGTGTTGACTGTGTGAGTATTTGAACATGTACAGTGTGTCAGGGAGTCTGACAAACTCACCCATATATTACGCAACACAAAGAGAAGATTAAGTAATACAAAATCATGAGAGGAATTAGGGTGCCCCCGATGGCGCAGCGGTAGAGTTGCCGCCTTACAGCACCAGAGACCCCAGTTCCATCCTGACCACACGTGCTGTTTGTACAGAGTTTGTACGTTCTCACCGTGACCTGCGTGGGTTTACTCCGGGTGCTCCGGTTTCCTCCCACACTCCAATGACCTACAGGTTTGTAGGTTAATTGGCTTGGTAAAATTGTAAATTGTCCCCAGTGTGTGTAGGATAGTGTTAGTGTGTGGGGATCGCCGGTCAACACGGACTGGGTGGCCCGAAGGGCCTGTTTCCGCGCGGTATCTCCAAACTAAACTGATAGATCGGGTACACGCACAGTCTCATGCCCAGTGTAGGGGAATCATGAACCAAAGGACATGGATTTAAGGTGAGTGGGGATAGATTTAATAGGAACCTGAGGGGTAACTTTTTTTACATAAAGGGGGGTGAGTATGTGGACTGAGCTGCTGGAGGAAACTAACTGCAGATGCTGGTACAAATCGAAGGTATTCACAAAATGCTAGAGTAACTCAGCGGGTCAGGCAGCATCTCTGAAGGAGGTAGTTGAGGCAGATACTATCGCAACGTTTAGGAAACATTTAGACCGACTACATTCTATCTCTGTCCCGCCCACTCCCCTGATATCAGTTTGAAGAAGGGTCTCGACACGAAACGTCACCCATTCCTTCTCTCCAGAGATGCTGCCTGACCCGCTGAGTTACTCCAGCATTTTGTGTCTACCTTCGATTTTAAACCAGCATCTGCAGTTCTTTCCTAGACAGTCGCATGGATAGGACAGGTTTATGGGGATATGGGCCAAATGCAGGCAGGTGGGATTAGTATAGATGGGATATGTTGGTCGGCGTGGGCAAGTTGGGCCGAAGGGCCTGTTTGTGCCTCTGTGACTCTATTAGTTTAGAAGAGGTACACTTCCACAGACAAGAAAATAACCCCTCACTCCCCTGATGTTGATCTGTATCAGTTCCTCACCTTTTGCGGGAACAAATGCTTTGGTCTCTCAGCCCTTTGGGAGCACCTTCACCACATATGCTGTTTCCACGCTGTATCTCTAAACGAAACTAGGGACAACACACGAGGGACAATTTTACATTTATACCAAGCCAATTCACCTACAAACCTGTACGTCTTTGGCGTGTGGGAGGAAACCGAAGATCTTGGAGAAAAACCACGCAGGTCACGGGGAGAACATACAAACTCCGTGCGGATAAGCACCCACAGTCAGGATCGAACCCGAGTCTCTGGTGCTGTAAGGCAGCAACTCTACCGCTGCGCCAACCAAACCAAATGAAAGTCATGGTACAGAAAGAGCAAATGGTGGAAGAAAAGGTACATCATTGGCATTCAAATTGACAGCCAGCCGAGAAATCTGGTTGCTGAAAAATTAACCCAAATGTCTCAAGTTCAACCTTACGTCCCAAAGCAACCCTATAAATCTCCGTACTGTAATCAACGTACGTTGGTTCGGTTAGATTTGAAATTATATCATTAGTAAATAATTTAATGTTCGTCTTTCTCTGGCTCCCTTTTGAGTCAGTTGTTTTTATTTCCCTACTGGTTCCGACTGCAAATGTGTTTACAAAGTTTGCGCAGGGCAGTTCAACACAGATGCATAACAAGGAGCTGTCAAAGTGATTGGGCTGTTGGAGATAGATAGCAACACACCGACCGCACAGCCACAGTATAATACAGCCAAGCAGATCATAAAGGGGGCGAGAATAAAGAACAGCACCATCGTACAACGGAGGAATATTAAGCAGCACCATCCGTCAGTTGTGGTTAGATGCACCTCCTCAACTGGAAGTGACAATGTGTAACGGGCTCGTCCAACACCCAGCGTGACGGTTTGATATCGTTAGACAGTTGTCCCTTGCCTCAGCCCAAGATAAGAAATAACATTGACCAAACGCAAACAAAAGATTCAATATAAACAATGCACGGAAAGGCCTTAAAAGTACATGACTACGCACTGAGGTCTGGTTTAGAGATACTGCGTTTAGGGCAACAGGCCCTTCGGCCCACCGAGTCCGCGCCGACCAGCGATCCCCGCGCGCTTGCGCTATCCTACACACACTGGAGTCTGACGAAGGGTCTCGACCCAAAATGTCACCCGCTCCTTCTCCCCAGAGATGCTGCCTGTCCTGCTGAGTTACTCCAGCGTTTTGTGTCTACCTTTGCTGCAAACCAGCATCTGCAGTTCCTTCCTATACAAGGACAATTCACAAGTGTACCAAGCCAATTAGCCGACAAACCCGTACGTGCCTGCTGGAAGAGGGGGGAAGAGGGAGTGACATGGGTGAGACTCGTCCGTGATTATGCTGGTGGTCTCGCGGAGGCAGCGTGAAGTCAATGGAAGGGAGGTCGGTTCATGTGGTGGTCTGGGCTGCGTCCACAATTCCCTGCAATTTCTGACATAGATGCTCTCTATCAATTTAATGGCCCATAACACATTCTAAATTCAGAACCCCTGTTGTAAAACAAATCTCCAGAGAGTAAATGGGTCCTGTAATTGATTAGAAGTTCAGCAAAAAAAAATCAGTCAATAAAAATTAGGTGAAAACAGTCCAAATATGTGGAAGTGACATATATGGAATCGCCACTAATAACAGAATATTTGAACAGCAAGTGCAGAATATGGGAGCAGCAGTTCTGATAGGATGCCCTCTCGTTTAAGGATTAGCCTCCTGTGTCTCCATTGGATTGAGAGAAGAAAATTTAGTTTAGTTTAGAGATACAGCACGGAAACTTAGGGCTAACGGAATCAAGGGATATGGGGAGAAAGCAGGAACGGTGTACTGATTTTGGATGATCAGCCATTATCATATTGAATGGCGGTGCTGGCCCAAAGGGCCGAATGGCTTACTACTGCACCTATTTTCTATGGGGTTTTTCTATAAAACAGGCCCTTCGGCCCACCGAGTCCGTGCCGACCAGCGATCCCCGCACACTAACACTGTCCTACGCACACTTGGGATCATTTTACATTTACACAAAGCCAATTAGCCCACAAACCTATAGGTTTTTGGAGTGTGGGGGGGAAACCGAAGCTCCCGGAGAAAGCCCACATTAGTCACAGGGAGAACATGCGAACTCCACACAGCCAGCACCCGTAGTCAGGATTGAACCCGGGTCTCTGGCGCTGTAAGGCAGCAAATCTACCGCTGAGTCACCGTGACACCCTCATGTCGGCCCCTGAAAACGTTACAAACAAATAATCAACTGAATGGGAGATATGAAGTATTAAAATTGTTCAAAGTGTACTTGAAGACCAGAAAGGGAACCAGTATATTGTATTTTGGTGGGCTGAATGGCCTGGTACTCTGCCTGACCATTTAAGGTGCTTATTCTGTGCGTGGAATAAATATCAACCTTAGAAATGCCGTAATCCCTGTATATATTTTCTCTCACAAATGACGTGAGAGGAATAAATCAAGCCTACAGTTCGTTTTGTTGGGAATAAAATGAAATAACCATGAAATAACTCAACAGATCATTACAAATACAATTCACTTAGAAAAGGAATTGATAATGGCCCTGTCCGCTCGTTCCCTCCATTGCTCACACACACACATGCACACACGTACGCACACACGCACATTTTCCACTGTTCATCAACCTTCCAGTGTCCTCTGGGGGTGACCCTGCATCGAACAGAAGATGGAGATTAGCCGTGACAGGGCAAAAAGAGGAGTGATTTAATCACCAAAGCAACATCAATTCTGGTTTTGCAGGTACATCAGCTGTCAGAGGCTCTGGCAGTAAAGTCAGGGCTTCTTCCCGACCTGCACTCGAAACAAAAATAGCCACCGTTTCATCCGGAGCCCAAGGAGGGGAGATGGTTGGGAGTGAGTGCAAAGCAAAATGGCATCATATGTGGTGCGTTACTGCAGTGAGAGAGAGAGTGGGAGAGGGAGAGAGACAGGCAGCTAGACAGACAGACAAATACCCTGCAGGTGCATAGATGCTGTGAAGGCATGAAACGAGCATTCTTGATGCAGGGTTATTCTGCATTTAAGCTATTGCAAAACAGTGAGGGATTCTTGACTGAATTTGGACAATTCACCTTTCTTGACCTCTCCTGCTGTAAATTGCACTTGCCTTCCTCAAAAATACGGGCAGGATGGAAGAGGTTGCAGCCAACAGCTCTTACCCTGCAGCCCAATCGCGAGCGGATTTAAAAAAATATATTGTTAAAATCTTAAGTATTCTGGTTCTCATAAGCTCATGAGTGTTAGGAGCAGAATTAGGCCATTTGGCCCATCAAGTCCACTCCGACATTCAATCATGGCTGATCTGTCTTTCCTTCTGAATCCCATTCTCCTGCCTTCTCCCCATAACCCCTGACACCCGTATTAATCAAGAATCTTTTCTATCTCTGCCATAAAAATATCCATTGACTTGGCCTCTGCAGCCTTCTGTGGCAAAAAGTTCCACAGATTCACCACCCTCTGACTAAAGAGGTTCTGAATTCTTGTTTAATCTTGCAGTACAAGGGGGGACCTTCATTCAGCCCGTGTGTCTGTGCCAGCTCTGTGAATGATCATTACAGGGCTGAGACCTTTCGTAATCAATAGCCTTCCTGAGGTCATGTTAAAGGGAGATAGCAAATTATGGATTTTCTGTATGTTTCCCATGAATGCGGGCGGCACAGTGGCGCAGCAGTAGAGTTGCTGCCTTGTAGCGCCTGAGACACCCGGGTTCGATCCTGACTACGGGTGCTGGCTTTGCGGCGTTTGTACATTGTCCCTGTGATCACGTAGGTTTTCTCCGGGTGCTCCGGTTTCACCCCACACTCCAATGACATGCAGATCCGTAAATTGCTCCCCCCCCCCCCCCCCCTTGTTAGTGTACGGGGTGATCACTGGGCAGTGCGGACTCAGTGGGCTGAAGGGCCTGTTTCTGCGCTGTATCTCTAAAAGTAAAGTCTAAACGTTATTCCCTGTATCATGTATCATATACACTGTGGAAGGCCCAATTGTAATCACGTATAGTCTTTCGGCTGACTGGTTAGCGCGCAGCAAAAAGATTTACACTGTACCTCTGTACACATGCAGGGCACTTTATTTGCCCCCATGTACCGAGGTACAGTTAAATTCATTTTTATTTTACAGTTCAGTACAAGTTTTTTTTTTTTTTTTTTTTTTTTTTTTTTTTTTTTTTTGTCACGATGGCGGCGCGCACGGACGCAGCGGCTCACAGCTCTCCCTTTCGGTGCGTTTTATGTGTGTTATCTGTGTTATGTCTGTTAGTCAAATTTAGTCATTCAAACCAGGAAAATCAGGCAAATCCTACCTACAACCGAAAGGACCTTCTGATCATCGGATTCCAGTGCAATCGGGACCTTGTGCGCGAATTTCCACACCCGCGAAATATACCGGAAGAGATTGCCAGGACACCGGGCGCTCCATGGATAGTTGTCGGCGCGAACAGGCGTCGCAGGCGGAGGAGAAACAGGAAGCAAAAGCGAGGATGCCGGTCCGGTATACTTGCCAAGCTAAAGAGACAGCCACACAAACCACCGCTACCTAGCATGTTCCTCACCAACGCCAGATCCATCATCAACAAAATGGACGAACTTAAACTACAGATATCAGCAAACAAACTCGTGGAGGACTGTTGCATTCTCTTAGTAACAGAGACATGGCTTCATCCACTTATCCCAGACGGAGCCATTGAGCTAGCCGGGCGCACAGCGTTTCGTTGGGACAGAAACATCGACTCCGGTAAGAGCAAGGGGGGGGGGTTATGCATTTATGTGCACAACAGCTGGTGCACTAATATCCAAACCATAGATAGCCACTGTTCTCCTGATCTGGAGTCCCTAACAGTTAAATGCAGGCCTTTTTACCTTCCTCGCGAATTTACAGGGGTTATAGTAACAGCAGTCTACATCCCACCGAATGCTAACGCTAGCACAGCTTTAGGCTACCTGCTAGGTGCAATAAACTCACAACAGAGCACATATCCAGAAGCAGCCCACATCATAGCCGGGGACTTCAACCATGCAGACCTAAAGTCAGTTCTCCCGAAACTTGAACAACACATAAGATGTGCTACCAGGGGGAAAAACACACTAGACAAGGTTTACTCAAATATTAAGAAGGGGTTCAGGTCAGCACCACTACCACACCTGGGGCAGTCAGATCACCTGTCCATATTCCTAACCCCAGCATACACCCCACTCAGGAGGAAAGCTCCAGTCACCATAAAGACTGTGAAGACATGGCCTGAAGGAGCTTCCTCGCAGCTGCAGGATTGCTTCGAAAGGACCAACTGGGATATTTTTGAGGATCAGGACTTGGAGGAGTACACATCAACTGTACTTTGCTACATCAAAAACTGCGTTGACAATGTCACCGTCGACAAACGCATCCGGTTGTACCCCAATCAAAAACCCTGGATGACAAAGGATGTCAGGTCTCTCCTCAAGGACCGTAACACCGCCTTCAGGTCTAGTGACAGAGCTCTATACAGTGCTGCTAGAACCAACCTGAAGAGAGGCATCAAGGATGCCAAAGCGTCCTACAAGAGGAAGATTGAGGACCACTTTTCCAACAATGACCCACGGCGGGTATGGCAAGGCATCCAGCACATCACCAATTACAAGACCAGCAACCGCACGACTGCCGACGGCGACGCCTCGTTGGCTGAGGAACTTAACTGTTTCTTTGCTCGTTTCGAGGTGAAAGCTACAGTGGCAGACATTACACCCTCTCCAGCACCTGAGAGCAACACCTTCACTGTGCAGGAGTATGACGTTAAGCGAGTGCTCAGAGCAGTGAATCCCAGGAAAGCTGCAGGCCCCGATGGTGTGACGGGCAGAGTGCTGAGGGAATGTGCAGACCAATTATCTGAGGTCTTCACAAAAATCTTCAACCTGTCCCTTTTAAAATCCACCATCCCTCCCTGCCTGAAGTCCGCCATAATCATCCCACTGCCGAAAAAGCCTGTCATCAGCGGTCTTAACGACTACCGTCCGGTAGCACTCACACCGGTCATCACAAAGTGCTTCGAGAGACTGGTCCTGCAGCACATCAAAGCCAGCCTCCCACCCACCTTCGACCCATACCAGTTTGCCTACAGAGCAAATAGGTCTACAGGGGATGCCATCGACACTGCTCTTCACACTGCACTGACCCACCTTGAACACCAGGGGAGCTATGTGAGGATGCTCTTTCTCGACTTCAGCTCTGCCTTTAACACGGTCATCCCGAGCAGACTGGTCACCAAACTTTCCGACCTTGGATTTTCCCTAACCATCTGCAAATGGATCAAGGACTTCCTGACCAACCGCCCCCAGACAGTCAAAATAGGCCCTCACCTCTCCTCCACCATTACACTGAGCACCGGCTCACCACAGGGCTGTGTGTTGAGCCCCATCCTTTACTCCCTCTACACTCACGACTGCGCCCCCACCCATCCCACCAACACCATCATCAAGTTCGCGGATGACACGACTGTGGTTGGACTTATCTCAGAAGGAGATGAGACAGCCTATAGGGATGAAATCCAAAGGCTGGCAGCATGGTGTTCAGTGAACAATCTGGTCCTGAACTCCTCCAAAACAAAGGAACTTATAATTGACTTTAGAAAAACCAGTGGAGATTACGACCCACTCTACATCAATGGGGTCTGCGTGGAAAGGGTACCAGCTTTCAGGTTCCTGGGTACGCACATCGCAGAGGATCTCACCTGGTCTACCAACACCATCACCACAGTAAAGAAGGCACAGCAGAGACTCCACTTCCTGAGGATCCTCAGGAAAACCAACCTGCAGGAGAAGCTCATGTTGTCCTTCTATCGCTGCTCCATCGAGAGTGTGCTGGCATACTGTATAACCACATGGTATGCCAGCTGCTCAGAAAAGGACAGGAAGGCCCTTCAGAGGGTCATCACGACGGCCCAGAAAATCATCGGCTGCTCACTGCCCTCCCTGGAGCACCTGTTCAGCCTGCGCTGCCTCAGTAGAGCAGGCAAAATAATAAAAGATCCATCCCACCCCGGCCACCGTCTGTTTGTTCATCTGCCCTCTGGTCGACGTTTCAGGTCAATCAAATCCCGAACAAACAGACTTAAGAACAGTTTTTACCCCAGGGCCATACGAGAACTGAACACTACCTGTGCACTAGGCAACACCGTTAAAAAATCTTGTACTTAATTTAATTGTATTTATGTATTTATTTGTTTTTGCATTTATTGCATATATGTTTGTACGCACCGTCAGGATTGGCTGTTTTTTAATTTCGTTGTACTCGTTGCAATGACAATAAATGAATATTATTATTATTATTATTATTATAAGTATCACTACACATAAGCACTTAGACACATCTCAGGGAAGCATCTCAGGTACAGTACAAGTGTACCATTGGCGAAAGAGGACCGGACTATGTGAGGTGAGGCTGTGCCTCTCACAGTTTGGACAGTTTGTTTCCCCATCAATTGGCACTATGCAGCTTAGAATTATACAAACATAGAATCATAGAAAATAGGTGCAGGAGTAGGCCATTCGGCCTTTCAAGCCAGCATCGCCATTCAATATGATCATGGCTGATCATCCCAAATAAGTACCCTGTTCCTGCTTTTTCCTCTTATCCCTTGATTCCTTTAGCCCTAAGAGCTAAATCTAACTCTCTCTTGAAAACATCCAGTGAATTGGCCTCCACTGCCTTCTGAGGCAGAGAATTCCACAGATTCACAACTCTCTGGGTGAAAATGTTTTTCCTCATCTCAGTCCTAAATGGGCCACCCCTTATTCTTAAACTGTGACCCCTGGTACTGGACTCCCCCAACATCGGGAACATTTTCCCGGCACCCAGCCTGTCCACTCGTTTAAGAATTTTAGTTGCTTCTATAAGATTCCCTCTCATCCTTCTAAATTCCAGTGAATACAAGCCCAGTCGACCCATTCTTTGATCATTTTCTGTCAGTCCCGCCATCCTGGGAATTAACCTGGTGAGCCTATGCTGCACTCCCTTCTTGGGTCTCTCAGCAGAATTCTGAGGGGAAAAAAAGAAATGCTAAAAAACATTGCGGGAAAGAGGAGACTGAGAGAGGCCAAGTGCAGCAGGAAATTAAAAGAGATAAAACAAGAGGATAACTGTGTATAAACAAAAGAGGGGACAGACAGAGAGAGCAGTTGAATAAATAACTAAAAATTGGATCTCTGCTCTGATTGATGTTGAGCAGAACAAACTGATTTTATTTGTTACAACAGGGGGGAGGGCATGTTTCACACGGTCGTCAGATCAATGATGTTATCGCAATCTCATTTTAACGATATTTTTCGGGGACATCTTTATCTTCTTGCAAAGATCGCACAGTTTCTTTCGTCATCCCACGTCCCGGAGAATAGGCTGAACAATTACTCGTCTCAGGCAAGAAGTATCGCTCGCCTGGTGCCTGCTTCCTTGAGAAATGGCCCACATTTGTTCCACCAGTGGATCTGATGGTAACGATTTATAGCATTTGCAGGCAAACACAGCTCAATGAAATAGCCTCCAGTCACATATTTACCATCTAGTTTCATCCTATTACAGGCCAAGCGTGCAAACCAACTTCTCCCAAACAAGCCTGGCTTTCTCTAGATATTCACACGCCGGGCATGAAACGAGATGAGTGGAGGGGGGAGGGGGGCCAATTCCACATATTTACGCTGACCAATTTAGTCTTAAACGTTGCAAGACGTCCCTGCCTCAACTACCTCCTCTGGCAGCTCGTTCCATCTATCCACCCTCCATCCACCCTTTGTGTGAAAACGTTATCCCCTCAGATTCCTTTAAAATCTTTCCCTATTCAGGACCAGCTCTTCCCTGCTGTTATGTTGAACAGACCACCTCATAACCCGCTGAGTTACTCCAGCTTTCTGAGTTTATCTTCGGTTTGAACCAGCATCTGCAGTTCCTTCCTTCTCATAAACTAAAGGGTTCAGCCCTGATCTCCCAACCTGCCTCATTGCACCCCTTGTACTTTAAAAAAAAAACCTGCACTTTCTTTGCAGCTGTAACACTATATTTTGCAGTCTGGTTATTTTTTTTTCTCTTTGCACCACCTGCGATACTTGTGTATGGCTTGATCGAACACATGCATGGTGTCATTTGACTGGTTAGCACACAAACAAAATCTTTCACTGTTTCTCGGTATACGTGGCAAGAACAAGGCAATAGCATTGCCAAAACCAATGTCCACTTCCCCTTCATCCCCATCCCAATCCCCACTATCCCACCACAAATATCTCTCTCTGAGTCAGTGATCTTGGGAAAGACCAGGCTCGCACTCTGCCAGAGGTATCACACTACTCAGCCATCGGTTGCTCTAAACAAATCTCAAAGGAGCAGAATCATTGTACAGGTATAAAGTCCAAGACATTTTCCCTCCCAACAGCAGGTCAAGGACCAACCTCACTGAAGAGACACCACTCTGTTGGTGGCCATCAACAAACCGACGAGGATTATGGGGGGAAGGCAGGAGAATGGGGTTTGAGAGGGAAAGACAGCTCAGGCATGATTAAATCGTGGAGTTGACTCGATGGGCCGAACGGCCTAATTCTGTTCCTGTGACTTATGAATCTACCAATCTACCTCATTGCGGCCCTTGCACTTTTTAACCTGCACTTTCTCTGAGCTGTAACACGATATTCTGCACTCTGTTTATTTTTTCTTTTGCACTACCTGATATACCTGGCGGCACGGTGGCGCAACGCTAGAGTTGCTGCCTTACAACGTTTACAGCGCCGGAGTTGCGGGTTCAATCACGACTACAGATGCTGCCTGCACGGAGTTTGTACGTTCTCCCCGTGACCGCTTGGGTTTTCTTCGAGATCTTCGGTTTCCTCCCACATTCCAAAGACGTACAGGTTTGTTATTTGGCTTGGCAAATGTGTAAATTGTCCCCGGTGTGTGTAGTAGGGTAGTGTTAATGTGTGGGGATCGATGGTCGGTGCGGACTAAGTGGACCGAAAGGCCTGTTCCCGCGCTGTGTCTCTAAACTAAACGAAACTAAACTACTCATGTGCGATATGATTTAGATCAGCCATGATTGAATGGCGGAGTAGACACGATGGGCCGAATGGCCTGATTTTTGCTCTTGTCACTTATGAACAAATTGATTGTATGATGATGATGAAGGTGATTTGGGCAAAGTTTACTGATGCTAGCCCATTGTCCTGACTCATTGCACATGGTCCTCATCTGGCCCAGATGCAGAGGTTAGATTGTGCTGATAGTAACTACCTAGTGACCCTCGTCCCATGGCCTAATTCTGCTCCTAGAACTTACGAAGCCACTCTGCTGTTCCAGCCACCTCGAACCATAGGTAGGCAGCAGGGGACCCAGCCCTTTGTCATGAGAAGCAATACTCCTTCACATTTTCCGTGAAGCTGCTCAAAGTGTGAGGAATATGTTCTTGTGTCACTGTCTTTTTTTTATTGCCCGTAAAAAAAGCAGTCTAACCTGAATGTTTTTTTTTTTGTTAAATGCCTTCCTCGTCCGTTGGCGAGCGCAGTCTGGAAACGCTTTTGCTCATTAGAGTGGCAGTGGGTTGCCCAGTTGCAGTGAGAAACGAGAGGCGGTGTTAACACTCGTGACAGGCCTGGTTCACCGCTGAGTCAGCAGAGGATCGCACGCGACACTTGTCTCTTGGAACAGCCGCGCTTGATTCTTAAAAAGCGAAAACAATCGCTCGCAAAAGGAAAAAGGAATTAAGTGCGCCAGAACTGGAGCCAACTCTCTCTCTCTCTCTCTCTCTCTCTGCTTTCATGGCGTACTCAACGCCTGTGGAGTGTGAAAAATGCCACTTGTGATGATGGGTGACGACAAAAGACGAGGTCTGGATGTAATCTGCACCGTTACAGTTTTAACAAGGAGAACGTCAATTATTAGGCAGTTCTGAGTATTTCACAAAGACTATGGGCAGCATGGTGGCGCAGCAGTAGAGTTGCTGCCAAACAGCGCCAGGGTGCTGTCCGTACGGAGTTTGTAATATATTCCTTTATTCGTCACACACCCGGGAAATTTACAGTGTTGCAGCAGCTAAGTGGATAGCAAGAGAGCAAGAGATCATTCATTATAAATAAAAGACACATAAATTGTCATCAGGTTTCTGCGTGCTCTTAGCTGTTATTGTTGACTCGTCTGCTGGGAGCAGTGCTGGTTGTGCAGTCTCACAGCAGCGGGAAGGAAGGACCTCCTATATCTCTCCTTCACGCACTTGGGGTGAAGGAGTCGGTCACTGAAGGAGCTACTCAGTGCAGTGACAGTGTCCTGCATGGGGTGGGAGTCGTTGTCCAGCAGCGATGTTAGTTTTGCCATCAGCCTCCTCTCTCCCACCACCTGCACTGAGTCGAGCGGGCAACCCAGGACAGAGCTGCCCTTACGTTCTCCCCGTGACCTGCGTGGGTATTCTCCGGGTGCTCCGATTTCCACCCACATTCCAAAGTCGTGCAGGTTTGTAGGTGAATTGGCTTCTGTAAATTGCCCTCGAGTATGCAAGATATGAAACCGGGATAACATAGAACTAGTGTACGTGTGATCGATGGTCAGTGTGGACTCAGTGGGCTGAACGGCCTGTTTCCATGCCGTATCACTAAACTAAACTAAACTAAACTAAGTTGGTAGTCAACTAAACTAGTTGATGGTCAGCAGCGTTTTGATGGGCCGAAGGGGGATTCGCCATGTTCCATATGTAGGAAGGAACTGCAGATGCTGGTTTAAACTGAAAATAGACACAAAAAGCTGGAGTAACTCAGCCGGTCAAACAGCATCTCTGGAGAAAAGGAAAAGGTGATGTTTTGGGTCGAGACCCTTCTTCAGACTGTGAGTCAGTGGAAAGCAAAGATACTGGAGGAGCAAGAAGAAGCACTCCGTCTAAATAGCATATACTGTAGTGTAGTATGCAAAGGACCGTAACGTCCGCCATTTTAGTAAGCAAAACCCGCCGTTCGCTCTGCCTCTCGTAGTGTAATCAGTATTTTGGGGGAACAGTATGTGTGATCATACCATAAAAATGCAGAATATATCTCATCTATCAATTCACAGATTTTTATTTTCATGTTTCTGCACGTTTCTGCCCACTAAAATGGCGCCATGACATACTAAGGTTTTGAGGGTCGAGTGGTCTATCTTGCTCTGCTCTATTATCTTTGGGGGAAAGGGAAACGTGAGATATAAACGGTGATGTAGAGAGATACAGAACAAATGAATGAAAGACATGCAAAAAATTAACGGAAAAAAAAAGAAGAAAAAAAGAAGAAAAAAAAAAGTAACGATGATAAATAAAACAGGCCATTGTTAGCTGTGTGCTAGATGAAAACCTAGGTGTGGAGTGTGCTATGTGTGGGGAGAAGGCAGGAGAATGGGGTTAGGAGGGAGAGATAGATCAGCCATGATTGAATAGCAGAGTAAACTTGATGGGCCGAATGGCCTAATTCTGCTCCTATCACTTATGACCTTATGAAAACGAGCAGACATCGAGACAGTGACTGTAAGAGTGCAGGTGTATGCAATGCCACCAGATATGCTGGACAATATGGATCCTAGGAATAAACCATTCAATTTAGCATGGTTGCCAGCACTTTGTTGCTATGGATACCATCAGAGCTCCAAGAGTCCTCTTCAGTAGGCCCCAGCTCTATTGCCGGTGGAGTCTTGCCTCTCCTCTCTGCTCAGCTGATATCTTTCAGAACATAACTCTCCATGCAAAAAAAAAACAATTCTCCTCTTGGTCTTCTTGGCTGAGATGAAATCATTTTCAATGGTACTCGGATGTCTCTGGCTAGACACCTGGAACACCTTGGCTCTCGTGAAGCTGTATTTATTTGTTTCAAGTCTGATGCATGAACCGAAATGGAAGTGTCTCAAACTAATCGAAGGGCAGCAGATCAGAAGTTGCTGGGATGGATCGACTTGGTGAAGTGCCAAACAATGGCCGAGAGGGGGTGTGAATGTGTGAAGGAAAGCACAAAGGAGGAAGAAAGGGTTTAGCCGGAAAATAATGGCCGCTTCTCTTTGAGAAAATAACGTTTTGTACCGTGAAGGTTCAATGAAGTCAAGATGACTGGTTTAAGGCTGATGCTCCACTTAGCTGACACAAAGTCCTGAAGCAACAATGACTTGGGATCAGTGGTGAGCACTGCCCAGTTCATCACGGGTTTTGACCTCCCCACCTTCGAAGGGATTTACAGGAGTTGCTGCCTCAAAAAGGCAGCTGGCATCATCAGAGACCCACACCAACCCTGACCACACTCCCATTTCACCCCAGCCATTGGGAAGACGATATGGGAGCTTCCTACTCTTAGAGATACAACATGGAAACAAGCCCTTTGATCCACCAAGTCAATGTCGACCACTAATCACATGTCCAAACTAATTCAATGTTATCCCACTTTCGCATCCAATCTCCACACACTAGAGACAATATTATAGAGACCAATTAACCTATAAACCTGCACGGTGGCGCAGTGGTAGAGTTGCTACCTGAGAGCCGAATTCAATCCTGCCTGCGGCTTCTGTCTGTACAGAGTTTGTACATTATGGCGGGACTGTCGTATGTTGAAAGACTGGAGCGACTGGGCTTGTATACACTGGAATTTAGAAGGATGAGAGGGGTTTGTAAATTTCCCCGGTGTCGGACGAATAAAGTAATATATTATTATTATGTTATTGAAACATATAAGATTATTAAGGGATTGGACAAGCTAGAGGCAGGACACATGTTCCCAATGTTGGGGGAGTCCAGAACCAGGGGCCACAGTTTAAGAATAAGGGGTAGGCCATTTAGAACTGAGATGAGGAAAAACTTTTTCAGTCAGAGAGTTGTGAATCTGTGGAATTCTCTGCCTCAGAAGGCAGTGGAGGCCAATTCTCTGAATACATTCAAGAGAGAGCTAGATAGAGCTCTTAAGGATAGCGGAGTCAGGGGGTATGGGGAGAAAGCAGGAACGGGGTACTGATTGAGAATGATCAGCCATGATCACATTGAATGGCGGTGCTGGCTCGGAGGGCCGAATGGCCTTCTCCTGCACCTATTTTCTATTGTCTATTATCACATTGAATGGCGGTGCTGGCTCGAAGGGCCGAATGGCCTCCTCCTGCACCTATTGTCTATTGTCTATTGTCCCTGTGGGTTTCCTGTGTTGGTTTTCTCCGGGATCTCCGGTTTCCTCCCACACTCCAAAGCACACAGGGTCGTAGGCTAATTGGCTTGGATAAAATTGTAAATTGTCCCTAGTGTGTGTAGGATAGTGTTCGTGTGCGGGGATCGCTGGTCGGCGCGGACTCGGTGAGCTGAAGGCCTGTTGCCGCGCTGCAAATCTAAACTAAACTAAACTAAACCAAACTAAACTAAAGGAGGAAACCCAGGCGGACATGCAAACTCCACACAGACAGCGCCCGAAGTCAGGATCGAACCGGGGCTCTCTGGCGCTGTGAATCAGCGGCTGTGCTAGTTGTGCCGCCTCTTAACACGCATCAGGGATACCATCAAGAGGGAAAGACGAAGAGCGGACAGAAAATAAAATGGCAGAGGCAGATGAAGAGGCAGATTATTCTGCAGAGAGATGTATTTAATAATGAAATCATTGCCACAGCAACCCCTGTCTCCAATAGAAAGCATGAGGGGCCGCTTAAAAGAGTGGAAAATATTCACTTCATTATTAATAACATTTCTGATGATTTTTAATGTTGCACTTCACATGATGGACAATTTAATTTTGAATTCCTTTCTCTGGAGCCTACTCTGGATTATCTTTACCACATTTTAGTCCTTTCGATGCATTTTAATTTTTGCGCCATGCTGTTTTTTATTACTTTGTGGAACCAAATGTCAGTTAAAACTATAGGAGCAAGAACTTGCAATTGTAAAAGGTCCTTGGGATAATCAATCATCCCCTCACCCTTCCTCAAAGGAGGGAACGCTGAGCAGTAGATAAGGATAAGGAAAGGAAGGATTTCACAAAGTGAGGAAATAATTTGCATTTCTATGGCACCGTACAACCGTCCCTCCCTCCTGCGCCACGGGGATCACCCGGGCCGTCTTCCGTTTCATCTGGGGGTCGGCGATGGACCGGGTGCGACGAGCCACAATGCACAAGTCGGCAGACAACGGGGGTAAAGACGTGCCCAACGTCGCCCTCATTCTGATGGCCACTTTCGTGTGTGGCTGCATCAGGCGGAGCGTAGAGCCAAGGCACGTGGGCACCAAATGCCACTACCTGCTGAGGTTCTACCTGTCCCCGGTGTTGCGAAGGATGGGCCTGGCGCAGATGCCACGCAATGTGCCAGTCAGCTGGACATTGCCGAACCATCTGTCGTTTGTGGACAGGTTCTTCCGGACCAACACCTTTGACCACAAGTCCATCGGGCAGTGGTCAGCACGGAACGTCCTGCAGGCACTGCAGGGGAATGACTCCATGGATCCTGTGGCGTGGTTCCCAGAACAGACAGCCCAGCTTGTCTGGCAAAATGCCTCATCGCCAGTACTCACCAACAAGCACCAAGACCTGGCTTGGCTGGCGGTGAGGGGAGCCCTCCCAGTCAGATCCTTCCTGCACCGCCGGAACCTCACTACCAGCGCACGCTGCACTCGGGACGGCTGCTACGGAGAGGAAACGGTGGCCCACCTCTTCAAAGAGTGTGGATTTGCCAGGAGAGTCTGGAGAGGTCTGCAGGGGTACCTGTCACGATTCGTTCCGAGCAGCTCCGTCACAGAGGACTCTGTGCTCTACGGACTGTTCCCAGGGACGCATTCCGAGACTGACATCGAGTGCTGCTGGAAGGTCATCAACTCGGTGAAAGACGCTCTTTGGTCTGCCCGATCCTTGTTGACCTCCCAGCGGAGCGAGCTGTCCGTCAAGGAATGTTGCCGACTGGCCCACTGCAGACTGCAGGAGTACGTGCTGAGGGACGCTCTGAAGCTTGGTGCAGCCAATGCCAAGGCCCTGTGGGGGAGGACCACAGTCTAGGGTCCTTCCGCTGCTGGACATGGGGGGGGGGGGGGGGCGGCAGGGTGTGGTGGAGAGAGACGCCCCTCCAAATAAGGGATATGTATGTAAATGTATGTAAATGTCTAAGTAAATGCCTGTATTGAATATGTAACCTCCGGAAATGTCGGATGGGTTTGTTTAAAAAAGATGTTTTGTAAATGATATTTATTACTTGAATAAAGTATTTTTTGATTAAAAAAAAAAAAAAAAGTACACATCCTCTGGTGCAGCCAACGCCAAGGCCCTGTGGGGGAGGACCACAGTCTAGGGTCCTTCCGCTGCTGGACATGGGGGGGGGGGGGGGCAGGGTGTGGTGGAGAGAGACGCCCCTCCAAATAAGGGATATGTATGTAAATGTATGTAAATGTCTAAGTAAATGCCTGTATTGAATATGTAACCTCCGGAAATGTCGGATGGGTTTGTTTAAAAAAGATGTTTTGTAAATGATATTTATTACTTGAATAAAGTATTTTTTGATATAAAAAAAAAAAAAAAAAAAAGTACACATCCTCTTGCCATGCCTGCTATTGAAATTATTTAAACTGTTTCAAATCAATGGAGTTGTAAAGAGAAGGTAGGAGAATGGGATTGAGGGGGAAAGATAGATGAGCCATCGGGCAGGCAGAAGAAGGGTCTCAAGCTGAAACGTCACCCATTCCTTCTCTCCAGAGATGCTGCCTGTGACTCCGACATTTTGTGTCTACCTTCGATAGATTAGCCGTGAGTGGATGGTGGGGTAGTCTTGATGGGCCGAATTGCCTAATGCCACTCCGATGTCTTATGAACTTGTGGACAGGAACAGCATGGAAACAGGCCGTTGGGCCCAACAAGTCTGTGCCGACCATCAACCCCCCACTGCTACATCAATCCCATTCATTTCATACATTACACTAATTTTATTCCATTATTTAACACATTAATTTCATTTTTTTGGAAAAATTCTCCCCACATTCTCATCCATTCCCCTCAGACTCTACCACTACCTTACACACGAGGGACAATTAACAGTCACCAATCAACCAATATGGTCGCTGTGCGAACATGCAAACTCCACACGGAGAGTATGAGAGGTCAGGATTGAATCTGGGTCTCAGACAAAAGTGGGCAGCAACTTTACAAGTGGCACCACTGTGTTGCTCCTTTCAGAAGTGTGATTATCATTGCAACACAGGAAGCACTAGTGGGTGTAGGATAGTGTTAATGTGCGGGGATCGCTGGGCGGCACGGACTTGGAGGGCCGAAAAGGCCTGTTTCCGGCTGTATATATATGATATGATATATGATGATATGATAATATCTTCCCAATCGTTTCAAGATTAGCACCATCGTATAAAATGTTCTATCTGATGGAAAAGAGACAATATTTCATTCCAAACCCTATGCCTCTAACAAGGAGATAGACCTTTGGTGCAGCAATATTGTGCAGTATTTTGTGCTCGAGTGTTTGTAATGGGCAAACACGTGTTTGCAATGAGAGTTCAATTCTCAGCCATTCCAATCCAGAACTGCAGATGCTGGCTTATACAAAAGATGGACATAAAGTGCTGGAGCAACTCAGGCGGTCAGATGATGCTTTGGGTCGAGACCCTAATTCAGGTCTGAAGAAGGGTCTCGCTCGGCCTGAAACGTCACCAGCAACAAGGGTGCTGCCCAGTAGAGTCCCAGCTGATGTGGTTCAGAAGGTTTCCAGAGACTGTTAAAGGATACAAATGAAGTAGGTGCAAAATGCTGGAGTAACTCAGCGGGACAGGCAGCATCTCTGGAGAGAAGGAATGGGTGACGTTTCGGGTCGAGACCCTTCTTCAGACTGACAGTCAGGGGAGAGGGAAACTAGAGATATGGAAGGGTACACGGAGAATGTAAGGTGTGAAAATGACAGATCAAAGCAGACGATGTTCAAGGAAATGTAAAATGGTTCATTGCTGGCTGAGGGGAAGGTGACAACGAGGCATAGAAACAATAAAACTAATCAGGAGGACAGTGAAACTAGTCGGAGAACTAGGGTGGGGGTGGGACGGAGAGAGAGAGAAAGCAAGGGTTACTTGAAGTCAGAGAAATCAATTCTCATATCTCTGGATTGTAAGTTGCCCAAGCGAAATATGAGGAAATTAAGTAGGTTTGGAGGGAAATTTCAGAGAGTGGAACAAAGATTGACGGCAGTTTGGCCAAAGATAATGATGGAAAGGGATATATTTCACAGAGTTCAGAGAAATGAAGGTGGCGTTAGAAGGCCAACAATATCAGGTGAGTTGCAACAAACATGCACGGTGGCGCAGCGGTAGAGTTGCTGCCTTACAGTGCTTGCAGCAACGGAGTTCGATCCCGACTATGGATGTCTGTCTGTACAGAGTTTGTACGTTCTCCCCGTGACCTGCATGGGTTTTCTCCGAGATCTTCGGTTTCCTCCCACACTCCAAAGACATACAGGTTTGTAGGTAAATTGGCTCTGTATAAGTGTAAATTGTCCCTAGTGTGTATAGGATTGTGTTAATGTGCTGGGACCGCTGGTCAGTGCGGACTCGGTGGGCCGAAGGGCCTGTTTCCGCGCCGTATCTCTAAACTAAACTATAAAAAGGGCAACTGAGAATTTGTTGCTCTGAAGGTTGAGAAACCAATGGCCATCTCGGAAAGAGTTTAGTTAGTTTCGTTTTGTTTAGCTTAGCTGAGCTGAGTTTAGTTTAGAGATGCAGTGTGGAATCCGGCCCTTTGGCCCACCAAGTCTGCACCAACCAGCGATCACCCACACACTAGTTCTATCCTACACACTACGGAATTTAGAGGGATGAGAGGAGATCTTATCGAAACGTATAAGATTATTAAGAGGTTGGACACGTTAGAGGCAGGAAACATGTTCCCAATGTTGGGGGAGTCCAGAATAAGGGGCCACAGTTTAAGAATAAGGGGTAGGCCATTTAGAACTGAGATGAGGAAAAACTTTTTCAGTCAGAGAGTTGTGAATCTGTGGAATTCTCTGCCTCAGAAGGCAGTGGAGGCCAATTCTCTGAATGCATTCAAGAGAGAGCTGGATAGAGCTCTTAAGGATAGCGGAGTCAGGGGGTATGGGGCTACTGATTGAGAATGATCAGCCATGATCACATTGAATGGTGGTGCTGGTTCGAAGGGCCGAATGGCCTCCTCCTGCACCTATTGTCTATTATCTATTGACAACTTTACAGAAGCCAATTAACCTACAAACCTGCACATCTTTGGAGTACGGGAGGAAACCGGAGCACCCGGAGAAAACCCACACACTCGCAGGGAGAACGTGCAAACTCTGTACAGACAGCACCCGTAGTCAGCATCAAACCCGTGTCTTTGGCGCTGTAAGGCAGCAACCCTACTGCCACACTATTGTGTTTACCACTGAACAAAATATGTTAAATACTTGGTGATACAAATCGCAAGATTATCCAAAGTGCCCTGCATGCGACAATAGGTCTGGGGATTTGGTGCAAGGCTGCAGTTATCCGAGATTTTCAGAGCAAAACTCAGTCCTCAAGGGAGTGCAACCTAGAAGTCTGATGCATGTCACCTTTTTTGTATGTTCCACAGCAAGTGTTATTTATGGGGTAGTGCAGGAGCCAAGGTCTCCGTTTACTTATATTGTCCATCACTTAAATTGCAAATTGCTCCCCTGTGTACTGCTCCCTTACCGATTCCAAATAATTTCTTGAAAATCTAAAAAAAACTACAGTTGAAATAAAAGCAGAAATGCTCAATACTCAAAAGGTCAGACAGCATCAGCGGAGGGAAAAATTGCGGTAACATTTCAGTTTGCAGACCTGTTTTGAAGAAAGGTCTTTGACAATGAGTTTGAGTTTGCGTTTAGTTTATCGTGAAAAGCTTTTGCTGCCTGCTGACCAGTCAATGGAAAGACAATACATGATTACAAGGGGCGGCACGTTGGCGCGGCAGTAGAGTTGCTGCCTTACAGCGCCAGAGTCCCGGGATCCATCCTGACCACGGGTGCTGTCTGTACGGAGTTTGTACGTTCTCCCCGTGACCGGGTGGGTTTTCGCCAGGATCTCCGGTTTCCTCCCACGCTCCAAAGACGTGCAGGTTTGAAGGTTAATTGACTTCAGTATAAATGTAAATTGCCCCTAGTGTGTGTAGGATAGTGTAGGTGTGCGGGGATCGCTAGTCGGGGTGGACTCGGTGGGCCGAAAAGGGCCTGTTTCCGCACTCTAAACTCCAAACCTATAAACATTACAGCAAAGTGCTGCAGTGACTCAGCGGGTCGGGCAGCATCTCTGGACGACATGGACAGGCGACGTTCCGGGTCGGGAATCTTTCTTCAGACCCGAAAAGACGCCAAACCACGTCCTGGAATTTAGAAGGATGAGAGGGGATCTTATCGAAACGTATAAGATTATTAAGGGGTTGGGCACGTCAGAGGCAGGAAACATGTTCCCAATGTTGGGGGAGTCCAGAGCAAGGGCCCACAGTTTAAGAATAAGGGGTAGGCCATTTAGAACTGAGATGAGGAAAAACTTTTTCAGTCAGAGAGTTGTGAATCTGTGGAATTCTCTGCCTCAGAAGGCAGTGGAGGCCAATTCTCTGAATGCATTCAAGAGAGAGCTAGATAGAGCTCTTAAGGATAGCAGAGTCAGGGGGTATGGGGAGAAGGCAGGGATGGGGTACTGATTGAGAATGATCAGCCATGATCACATTGAATGGCGGTGCTGGCTCGAAGGGCCGAATGGCCTCCTGCACCTATTGTCTATTGTCTATTCTATTGTCTATTGTCTGTGTTGCCAAAGACTCGGCCAGGCTACATGAGTTCACCACAGCTCCAGGGCCGCCCAAGGAGGATGCGTACATCTTCTAGTGCAGTTTACAAAATCCAAATGGCCAACATTCATCTCTCCACCAAAAGGACCAAAAGCAAAAATCTCATTGCAGCCTTCAAAATGGTTACTTCACCCATTAAAGTGCAAGTAACCATTGCATTTAAAAGCGAATCACTTTATATATGGGAATGTGTGAACATATGCACTGAGAAGAGGAGTAGGTCACTTGGCTGGTGGGAGAGTCAAGGACCAGAGGCCATAGCCTCAGAATAAAACGACGTACCTTTAGAAAGAAGATTAGGAGGAATTTCTAGTCAGAGGGTGGTGAATTCGTGGAATTCATTGCCACAGAAGGCTGTGGAGGACGACAATGGATATTGTTAAGGCGGAGATTGATAGGTTCAAGTCAAGTCAAGTCAAGTTTATTTGTCACATACACATACACGATGTGCAGTGAAATGAAAGTGGCAATGCCTGCGGATTGTGCACAAAAAGGAATTACAATAGACAATAGACAATAGACAATAGACAATAGACAATAGACAATAGACAATAGACAATAGACAATAGGTGCAGGAGTAGGCCATTCAGCCCTTCGAGCCAGCACCGCCATTCAATGCGATCATGGCTGATCACTCTCAATCAGTATCCCGTTCCTGCCTTCTCCCCATACCCCCTCACTCCGCTATCCTTAAGCGCTCTATCCAGCTCTCTCTTGAAAGCATCCAACGAACTGGCCTCCACTGCCTTCTGAGGCAGAGAATTCCACACCTTCACCACCCTCTGACTGAAAAAGTTCTTCCTCATCTCTGTTCTAAATGGCCTACCCCTTATTCTCAAACTGTGGCCCCTTGTTCTGGACTCCCCCAACATTGGGAACATGTTATCTGCCTCTAATGTGTCCAATCCCCTAATTATCTTATATGTTTCAATAAGATCCCCCCTCATCCTTCTAAATTCCAGTGTATACAAGCCTAATTGCTCCAGCCTTTCAACATACGACAGTCCCGCCATTCCGGGAATTAACCTAGTGAACCTACGCTGCACGCCCTCCATAGCAAGAATATCCTTCCTCAAATTTGGAGACCAAAACTGCACACAGTACTCCAGGTGCGGTCTCACCAGGGCCCGGTACAACTGTAGAAGGACCTCTTTGCTCCTATATTCAACTCCTCTTGTTACGAAGGCCAACATTCCATTGGCTTTCTTCACTGCCTGCTGTACCTGCATGCTTCCTTTCATTGACTGATGCACTAGGACACCCAGATCTCGTTGAACTCCCCCTCCTCCTAACTTGACACCATTCAGATAATAATCTGCCTTTCTATTCTTACTTCCAAAGTGAATAGCCTCACACTTATCTACATTAAACTGCATCTGCCATGTATCCGCCCACTCACACAACCTGTCCAAGTCACCCTGCAGCCTTATTGCATCTTCCTCACAATTCACACTACCCCCCAACTTAGTATCATCTGCAAATTTGCTAATGGTACTTTTAATCCCTTCGTCTAAGTCATTAATGTATATCGTAAATAGCTGGCGTCCCAGCACCGAACCTTGCGGTACCCCACTGGTCACTGCCTGCCATTCCGAAAGGGACCCATTTATCCCCACTCTTTGCTTTCTGTCTGTCAACCAATTTTCTATCCATGTCAGTACCCTACCCCCAATACCATGTGCCCTAATTTTGCCCACTAATCTCCTATGTGGGACCTTGTCGAACATAGTTACAGTTACAGCATATAAATAAAGTTAATAAGTTACTATAGTGTAGACAAAAATTTAGTCTCTGGGGTTATAAAAGTTGACAGTCCTGATGGCCTGTGGGAGGAAACTCCGTCTCATCCTCTCCGTTTTCACAGCGTAACAGCGGAGGCGTTTGCCTGACCATAGCAGCTGGAACAGTCCATTACTGGGGTGGCAGGTGTCCCTCATGATCTTGCTTGCTCTGGATCTGCACCTCCTGATGTATAGGTCCTGCAGGGGGACGAGTGTAGTTCCCATGGTGCGTTCTGCCGAACGCACTACTCTCTGCAGGGCCATCCTGTCCTGGGCAGAGCTGTTCCCAAACCAGACTGTAATGTTGCCGGACAGGATGCTCTCTACATCCGTGGAGGACATGGATAGGTGACGTTTTGAGTCAGGACTCTTCTTCTATCGTCACCTACCTATGTTCTGAAGAAGGGTCCTGACCCAAAACGTCACCTGCCCAGAGATGTTCTCCAGGGATGCTGCCTGACCCACTGAGTTACTCCAGCACTTTGTGTCTTTCAACATGACATGAGTGTTTGCCTCAGTGTAGGACGGTGGGGAAGGGGAGGGGAAAGTCAGGAGGGGCTTCCCTGTTGAATATTCTTCATCAGCAAAAGATGAAATAGAGGAGAAAACATTCCACCCCCCCCCCCCCCCCCTCTCCCCCTAACAAATCTGCTGGAAGATCTCTGGGTGAGCAAGATAAAAGCCGCCTTTACAGCCTTTCCACCAACTGTCCTTTTCAATACCAATTATCATCTCCGCATGACAACAGTCTGAGAGAGCAAAATCTGTCACCACAGGCAAACTCCCATTAACTCAGCGAGAGGAGGCCGAAGAGAAAAGAGAAGCTCTTTTCAAAAATAGAGGTGGAAGGAGGTTGAGGCACGGAGGGGGTTTTGGGGGCGAGGTGGTGAAAATAATCACTCTCGCACCAGTGAAATGTTGCATGAGCAAGGGGCTCCAGGAGGTGCGATTCTTGAGGATAATTTTTCCGAGGAGTGGCATAAGCTGCTGGCTGCACCGGTGTCGGATCAAGCCGCCGATCGCGAGCATTAGATAAAGCCTCAATAGCGGATAATGAGGCAGAATCTAATTAGACGCCAGCTGTTGAAGGCAACCTTTCAAATTTCCGAGAATCCCTTTGTGTGTGTGTGTGTGTGTGTGTGTGTGTGTGTGTGTGTGGGTGTGTGTGTGAGCGAGCGAGCCCTCCTCTCCAGATGGGGAGAAAGGAACATGTTATCCCGTTGTAAGCAGCCCCACCTCTCCATCAGCACTAGCATGTCAGAGGAGAAAATCACCTCAGTCATCTTTCTTATGGTTTGGTTTGGAGATACAGCGTGGAAACAGGCCCATCGGCCCACAGAGTCCGCACCAACCAGCGATCCCCGCACACTAACTGGCTTGGTATAAATGTAAAAATTGTCCCTGGTGTGTGTAGTGTTAGTGTGCGGGGATCGCTGGTCAGTGCTGGTCAGACTCGGTAGGCCGAAGGGCCTGTTTCCGTGCTGTATCTCTAAACTTAAAAACTAAACTAACTCTAACCTGTGCACACTCGGAACAATTTACAATTACACCAAGCCAATTAGCCTACAAACCTGTAAGTCTTTGGGGACTGTAAAGCAGGGGAAGAAACCGGAGATCCTGGAGAAACCCCACGCAGGTCGCGGGGAGAAGGTACAAACTTGGTACAGACACCACCTGCAGTCAGGATCGATCCTGGGTCTCTGCCGCTGTAAGGCACCGACTCTACCGCTGTGCCACCGTGCCGCCCACATTAATGTGCTCATGTGTAAATATGGTCTTTCTGATGCTTCTCATTCTGTGTGTTATATTTCCTTTATCTCTTTCAGGGGGACTGAAACAAAAAGCAAATTCGGGATTATTTTAATGATCTGTTTTCTTTTTCACCTCCTAAAATTCAGCTTTGAACATTGACTGCAGAACATCATTTGCAGGCCGATGTAATTAATAATGTATACACCAAAGGCTCAGGTAGGGAAGATAACTTGACTGGTGTAGTCAGGTGGAAATTCACTCATGCGGGTTAAATCTGCCTTGAAAGGCCTGTCTTGTTTGTTGAGTGTCTGCCTGTTCATCCGTCTCTCTTTGTTCAGAGATACAGCAGGGAAACAGGCCCTTCGGCCCACCGAGTCCACGCCGACCAACGATCTCCGTACACTAAACACTACCCTACCCACTAGAGACAATTTTCAATTTTACCAAAGTCAATGAACCTGCAAGCCATTACTTTAGCTTAGAGACACAGCGTGGAAACTGCCCCTCCGGCCCGCCGAGCCTGCGCCAACCAGCGCTCACCCCGCACACTAACACGATTCCTACACACGCTAGGGACAGCGTACAATTTTACCGAAGCCAATCAACCCTACAAACCTGAGCGTGTTTGGAATTTGGGAGGAAACCGGAGCACCCGGAGAAAGCCCACCCGGTTACGGGGTGAATGTCCAAACTCCGTACAGACAGCGCCCGTAGTCAGGATCGAACTTGAGTCTCTGGCGCTGTAAGGCAGCGACTCCAGCGCTGCGCCACTGTTCTTCTCCTCATGATTGTCCTCCTCCCCCCTCCCCTCCCCCACCCCCACCACCTCACTGGGTTCCAGCCCACAGAACTAAATTGCTAACGAGTTTGTCACTAATTGGGACGGGTCAATGCGGGGAAAGCCCAAAGGCAGGAAATGATTTGCTCCCTCAGCCCCGGAGGGAGGTGTTATCTCCACCTTTGGACCAACAGTGAGGTTTGATGGGGAAGACCATGAAATGGCTCATCCTAGAAATGCTTTGATGCCTGAAAAACGCAATGGTTGAGGCAGGATGAAGAGACGTTTCTGTGGAAGCCTCCCACTCCAAGGGTCTACCGATGAGATCAGTTTATCTTGGCATCAGGTTCGCCACAGACATTGTGGGCCAAAGAGCCCATTCTTGTGCTGCCAATCCTGACTACAGATGTTGTCTGTATGGAGTTTGTACGTTCTACCCGTGTCCGTGTGGGTTTTCTCCGGGTGCTCAGGTTTCTTCTCTTGAAAGCTGTCTTGAAAATTGTCCCTCGTGTGTAGGATAGTGTTGGTGTGTGGGGTGAGCGCTGGTTGGTGCAGACTCGGTGGGCCGAAGGGCCAGTTTCCACGCTGTATCTCCAAACTAAAGTTCCAGTTCTGCGTTCTATGTTTTGTATGGAAGCTTACCGTTTTTTCTTTCTTCATTCCCAGTCCACCAATGTGTTTAGGAAGGAACTGCAGATGCTGGTTTAAACCGAAGGTGGACACAAAATGCTGGAGTAACTCAGCGGGAGAGGCAGTATCTCAGGAGAGGAATGGGTGACGTTTCGGGTCGGGAACCGTTCTTCAGAGGAGTTTCATGGGGGAACATCTTCCAGAGATTGTTAACGGCATCCATTTGACACTTATTGAGAAATGGTATATTTCTAGAAGGTAGACTGTTTAATGCATATCTTATTGATTCCAAGGAGCCAAGGTATGAAGCTGTAGCAGTCCAAAATTTATGGCCCTCCTGATTAAATCTCACACAGTTGCAAAAATCTTGCAGAGAGCTGCCCTCCTTGTTCACCTGCATTGCAAAGCATCCTGGTCCAAGCACAGACCTCCTGCCTTACACAGAGTCCTTACTCAGCAATCCCGATCGCATTGATGGCTCAGAACCTACTGAATCCTTTATCAAATAAATTACATAACAATAAGCATCTTTGAGTAATTATAAAGTAATTAGAGTCTCTGCAAAGGTCAGGAGTCATAAATCATCAGGATCAAAGGGTTTAAGAACCATCCTCTGAATATTACCTTGACCGCAGCTATAAGATTATGAGCCCATCTTCAAGAGCCTTACAGGCGGGGCGGGGGGCGGCTCGGTAGTGCAGCAGTAGAGTTGCTGCCTCACAATTCCAGAGACCCGGGTTCGATCCTGACCTCGGGTGCTGTCTGCATGGAGTTTGTACGTTCTCCCCGTGACCGCGGGGGTTTTCTCCGGGTCCTCCGGTTTCCTCCCACATTCCAAGGGCTTGTAGGTTAATTGGCTTTGGTAAAGATTGCAAATTGTCCCAAGTGTGCAGGATAGTGCTAGTAGCGCGGCGATCGCTGGTCGGTGCGGACTCGGTGGGCCGAAGGGCCTGTTTCCGTGCAGTATCTCTAAACTAAGCTTAAAAACGAAAAATTTAATTTCCTCATCCTAGAATATTAACTGTCGTGTCATATTGCCTTTAAATAATCTGTGACCAGCTTTTCCCTCAGCAGATAACTTTTTCATAAACAGTAGAGCAAGTGGGATTTTAGAAGAGAATTTAGAAGAGAATTACTTTTAGTTTAGTTTAGTTTAAAGATACTCTTTACTGTCAGTTATTATCGCAATGTTTAAGAAGATGAGGGGTGATCTTATGGAGGTGTACAAAATCATGAGAGGAATAGATCGGGAAAACGCAGAGTCTCTTGCCCAGAGTAGGGGAACCGACAATCAGAGGGCATGGGTTTAAGGTGAAAGGGGAAAGATTTAATAGGAATCTGGGGCCAAGCTTTTTCACACAAAGGATGGTGGGTGTATGGAACGAACTGCCAGAGGAGGTAGTTGAGGCAGGGACTATTGGAACGTTTAAGAAACAATTAGACAGGTACATGGATAGGATGGGTTTGGAGGGATATGGGCCAAAAGCAAGCAGGTGGGACTAATGTATAATTAGTATGGTATAAATGTAAATTGTCCCCAGTGTGTGTAGGATAGTGTTAGTGTGCAGGGATCACTGGTCAGCGCAGACTCGGTGGGCCGAAGGGCCTGTTTCTACTCTATCTCTAAATTAAACTAAACTAAAACAAGATACATCATCAGAACTGGGTAAGAGAGAAATCAAGTTGTTTTTCAACAGCACAGGGGAAAGGATGAATAGAACAAGGGGAATATCTCTGGTACGGCGAGACCAAATGCCATGAACAGAACCAGAATCTGCCATGGGCAGTTCAATCAGTTCACTCACGATCGGCTGGCGAAGTAAACTCGATGGGTCGAATGGCCTAATTCTGCTCCTAAAGGGTGGTGGGTGTGTGGAACAAGCGGCTAAAGGAGGTAGTGGGGGCTGGGACTATCCCAACGTTTAAGAAACAGTTAGACAGGTACATGGGTAGGACAGGTTTGGAGCGATATGGACCAAGCGCAGGCAGGTGAGACTAGTGCAGCTGGGACATGTTGGCCAATGTGGGCAGGTTGGGTTGAAGGGCCTGTTTTCACACTGTATCACTCTATGACTCTATGACTTATGATCAAATGAGCCAAAGCAGCAGTGGGAGTGGCATTTTGGATCATTATGTGTTGTTCATAGCAAAGGTTCAATGGTGCTCAATGGAGTCACATATGTAACTGCAGAGTGAAATCTTTTTGCATATTCACGTTCACATCATCCCCTTCACCTTATTCCCTTCATCACGTGTCTGTACATTGCGGACGGCTCGATTGTAATCATGTGCTGTCTTTCCGCCGACGGGTTAGCACGCAACAAAAGCTTTTCACTGTACCTCGGTGCACGTGACAATAAACTCAACTCAACTCAACTCTATTACACATGCAGGCGCTGCCATTATTCAAAGCCCGTGGGACAAGCCTAGCCGGTCTGACTATGCAAATAGACACAGAAAAACTGAGCCAAAATGATCAGCAGAAACGGTTAGTTTTGATATGGACAGAAAGAAAGAATATAAGCCAGCAAATGTTGAGGGATTGTGCAGGAAGGAGCTGCAGATGCTGGTTCACACTGAAGATAGACGCACAAAGCTGGAGTAACTCAGCGGGACAGGCAGCATCTCGGGAGAGAAGGAATGGGCGACGTTTCGGGGTCGAGACCCTTCTGCAGAAGGCCGCAAGGTGCAAAGACGTTAGGTGAGGTGCTGTTCCACAAGGCTGGTGTCGGGCCTGGTTGTAACAGTGCAAGGTAAAAATCAGTCTGAAGAAGGGTCTCGACCTGAAACGTCACCCATTCCTTCTCTCCAGAGATGCTGCCTGACCCGCTGAGTTACTCCAGCATCTGCAGTTATTTGCCCGCACAAGATAAAAATCAGAGTGATTTTTGCTAACAAGCTATCAGCAGCCGCCGTTTGGGACAGCGGGTGGCAGCGACAGCTTGCTTGCTCTTTTCGCGGAAGGCTTTCACACGAGATCCGTCAAAGGCAAGCACTGCTTGGCAGCAGCACCATTTTGCAGCTCTAATTTTCATTTCACGGAGCCGCGGCAGCTTCTGGCTGAGATCTAAATAACCTGAGCAGCAACGGGCATCTGTGCTGGTGAGAAGAGGCGGCTCGGCAGCATGCAGTACTGATGATAGGATGTGAGGATATGCTGACTCAATCTCCCAGCTTCGACAGGTGATGCAGCCGCTAGTGACACCCCATCAGTAAGATGCCATCTAATTGCTCCCCGCGGCTTGTAAGTCACACCCAGCCCAACCCAGCCCCTCTCCCCCAACCCTTGCAAAATCCTTTTCAGCATTCTAGTGCAGGTGAATGAATAGTTGCCATTCCTACCACTTAACGAACAACAATTGCCTCTTCTGCAGTGAGCATCCACATGCCTCGGGGGCACTGAGCTCCATACATTTTGACTGTGTTGCTCTTTAAAAGCCTTCTCTTAAACTCTGTGATGCCACCCACACTGAACATTACTTAGCTATGTATCAAGGCTCAATGGGCTGCCTTCATTGAAAGAGGTCTCTCGGGTGCAGAACTGTAAATATGAAAAGCATGACCAGGCCATCAAATGCATAAAATATTATGTGAATGTAATATAACATATATATATAGAACACACACATAATATATATTTATATATGTGTGTGTATATATACACACACACACATATATAAAGTAGGCACAAAATGCTGGAGTAACTCAGCGGGACAGGCAGCATCTCTGGAGGGAAGGAAAGGGTGATGTTTCGGTTCAGTCTGAAGAAGGGTCTGTGTGTGTGTGTGTTGCACGTTCTCCCTGCGACAGCGTGGGTTTTCTCCGGGTGCTCTGGTTTCCTCCCACATCCCAAAGATGTGCAGGTTTTTAGGTTGATTGGCTTCCATGAAATTATCATGAAATTGTCATGGAACTAGCAGGATCGAATAGCTGGTCGGCATGGACTCAGTGGGCCGAAGGGCCTGTTTCCACACCATAACCCTAAAATCAAATCTAAAAACTGAAGCAGCATTTGGAATTCTGACATTGATACCTGGTATACTTTAGCTAGGTATTGGGAAACATCTAGAAACATAGGCACATAGAAAATAGGTGCAGAGGTAGGTCATTCAGCCCTTCGAGCCATTCAATATGATCATGGCTGATCATCCAAAATCAGTACCCTGTTCCTGCTTTCTCCCCATATCCCTTGATTCCGTTAGCCCTAGGAGCTGTATCCAACTCTCTCTTGAAAACATCCAGTGAATTGGCCTCCTGTGTCAGATAATTCCACAGATTCACAACTCTCTGGGTGAAAATGATAAATGATAAAACCTCGGAGAAAGTGATGTTATGTACATTTAGTCATAACGATCTTTCCGTTTAAGATGCCCCGCTGCAGTGTTGAGAAAGTGTTGCACCTTCTTTGGTTCTATCTTTGAGAAGAAGTGTTAAATGTTCAAATGAAGCTTTGGCTACTCTGACAGCCCCATGTAAAAAATAAATCCCACGGCACGATTTGCAATTATCCTTGCAGTTCACGAAAACAATTATCCCTCAAACAACCACACTGAAGAATACAAATTATCTGGTTTCTGCTGTCTTTGTAAGCTTCCACTGTAGACTTTGGTCACTTGTCCACATGATCGCATCTGAAAGCTAATGGATTGGAACTGAAAAACTCTCCAACCTTCTGTAAGTAAAGTGCAATACACGCCATTCGTTCTTTCACTTTCAGCTTTAAAAAAATACAATGGCATATTTATTCTTACATAGTGCTGAAGTGGCTCAACCTAACTGGTATCTGTGAGGCCCTACATGTAGGTGTATGTGTGTGCGTGCATGCGTTTGTGTGTGAGTGTGTGTGTGTGTGTGTGTGAGAGAGAGAGAGAGAGAGAGAGAGAGAAAGAGAGATGGTGAGAGAGAGAGGAATGGGCGGAGGTACATGTATACGGAGAACCCCCCCAGGTGGCACGCTCTGGCCACGTATTTTCTCCGTCGGGGTTGTTGCCTACGGGGGGTTTCGCGGCTCCCGGTGGCGGGCATCAGTCGACCCGCCTTACGGCGTCTGCCTAGTTTCTATCGGGACGTGCTTAGAGTGAGGAATTTGGTTGTTTTCAGCCGACGTGTTGCTCCACAAGGGGAGGGGACGTCGTGGCTGCGGGAGTGGCCGGTCCTCACCCTGTCATGGCGGGTGTCGAGGAGAGGCGTGCGCCTAGAATGGTTCTGACTGAGCTTACCCCCGCTCCGTCAGATTTGCTCATTGGGCCTAGGCTCCGGGATTTTTCTCGGGCGCCGGCTCCGCACAACTTGAGCCGCCTTTCCGAGATGCCCAGCGTGCCTTTTCGTGATGCGAAGAGACGCACACTGTACAGAATGCTCCTGCACATTCTGCACCTCCTTGTCTTCGTCTACCGTCCTGCCACATCTTGGCGGTCTGTGTTACCACCTGAAGGCGGGGGCGGACCTCAGTGGGGGTCTCTCTACAAGGGAGTCGTTCCCCTTTACATCGGGGACCTGGGGTGGAGAGTGTTGCACAGAGCGGTGGCGTGTAATAAACTGTTGAGTCGGTTCACGGGCTCGTCGACCGCCTGTATTTTCTGCGGTGAGGAAGAGACCGTGTTCCACGTGTATATGGAGTGTGAGAGGTTACTGCCCCTGTACCAATATCTGAAGGGGTTGTTCCTCAAGTTTTGGTTACACTTTAGTCCTACGATTCTAGTGTTTGGACACAAGGCAGGGAGTGGGGAGGGTCGTTCGGAGGGGTGGGACCTCCCTGTCGGTTTGCTCTTGGGCCTGGCCAAGTTGGCCATTCGCGGGTACAGGCAGCGGGCGGTCGATGGTCTTGCCAGAGTCGGCTGCCTTCCCCTCTTCCGGGCCTACGTCCGTGCGCGCGTGACCCTAGAGAGGGAACACGCGGTGTCCACGGGGACTATGGAGGCCTTCCGTGGGCGCTGGTCACCGCGGGGGGTTGAGAGCATTGTAAATAATGAAGGCAACATTGTATTATAATGATTACTTGATGTTTTGTAACCTCTGAATGTGGTTTTGATGTGATGTATCATGTGTTTGTGCTGAATAAAGTCTTTGGAAAAAAAAGAAGAAAAAAAGAAAAAAAAAGAGAGAGGAATGGGTGAGTGAGTTTGTGAGTGAATGTGTGAAAGAGGGGTCTCTGAATGTATTTAGGGATTGAAATGTGTATTTGCTTGTGTTTGCATATCTGTGTATCTGTGTTTGCGTGCTTCTGTGTGTGAGTAGGTTTGTCAGTGTGTGTGGATGGTTTAAGGTGTATGTGTGAGGGGCTTGTGTGTTCATGTATGCTTGTGTTTATGTGCGAATGTGTTCATCTGTGGGGTGTGTGTGTGTGTCTGTGTGAGTGTTTGTGTGTGTGCTTGTCTGTGTGAGTGTGTGTGTGTGTGTCTGTCTGTGCGTGTGTGTGTGTGTGTTATTGTGTGTGTCTGTGTGAGTGTGTGTGTGTGTGTCTGTGTGAGTGTTTGTGTGTGTGCTTGTCTGTGTGAGTGTGTGTGTGTGTCTGTCTGTGCGTGTGTGTGTGTGTTATTGTGTGTGTCTGTGTGAGTGTGTGTGTCTGTCTGTGCGTGTGTGTGTGCGTATTATTGTGTGTGTCTGTCTGTGCGTGAGGGTTTGTGTGTATGCATGTCTGTGTGAGTGTTTGTGTGTGTGCATGTGTGTGTGAGTGTGTGTGCATGTGTGTGTGTGAGTGTTTGTGCGTGTGTGAGTGTGTGTGAGTGTGTGTACCTGTCTGTCTGTGCGTGTGTGTGTGTGTTATTGTGTATGTCTCCGTGTGAGTGTGTGTGTCCGTGTGAGTGTGTGTGTGTGTCTGTCTGTGCGTGTGTGTGTGTTTTTGTGTGTTAGCATGTGTGAGTGCTAGAGTGTGTGCGTGTGAGTGTGTGTGTCTGTATGAGTGTGTCGGAGAGGGTGTCAGAGGTTATGGGGAGAAGGCATGAGAATGGGGGTTAAGAGGGAGAGAATAGTGAAAGGCTTCGATAGAGTGGATGTGGAGAGGATGTTTCCACTAGTGGGAGAGTCCAGGACTAGAGGTCATAGCTTTAGAATTAAAGAACGTTCCTTTAGGAATGAGATGAGGAGGAATTTCTTTAGTCAGAGGGTGGTGAATCTGTGGAATTATTTGCCACACAAGGCTGTGGAGGCCAAGTCAATTGATATTTTTTTAAAGCAGAGATAGATAGATTCTTGATTAGTATGGGTGCCAGGGCTTATGGGGGAAGACAGGAGAATGGGGCTAGGAGGGAGAGATAGATCAGCCATGATTGAATGGCGGAGTAGACTTGATAGGCTGAATGGCCTAATTCGACTCACATCACTTATGATCTTATGAGTGTGTGTGTTTTTGGGGGTCTCTATGTTGGTGTGCGTGTGTTCGAGAGAGAGATGTCTCTGAGTATGTATGGGTCTTTGAATGTGTCTATATGTGTGTCTGTGTGAGGGATGTCTGAGTAGGTGCCCATGTGTGTGCGTACATGTATGTGTCTGTGTGCGTGCGGGCGTGTTGCGTGTGTTTGCATGAGTATGTTCATTTTTTAGTTTAGTTTAGAGATTCAGAGTAGAAACATGCCCCTTTGGCCCACTGAGTCCTTGCCAACCAGCGATCCCCGCACACTAACACAATCCTACACGCACTAGGGACAATTTACAATTTTACCGAAGCCAATTAACCTACAAACCTGTACATCTTTGAGTGGGAGAGGAAACTGGAGATCCCGGAGAAAACCCACGCAGGTCACGGGGTGGGGAGGGGAAATGTACAAACTCCGTACAGACAGCACCCGTGGTCAGGATCGAGCCCGGATCTACAGCGCTGTAAGGCAGCAACTCTACCGCCGCGCCTAAAATGCTTGGAAATGCTTGTACTGTGATATTTATTCCTCCCAAAGATGTTCTGGCTCTGTGATTACTTAATTTTGCAGATGCAAATACCCAACTTTCCAGTTCAAATGCTCTCAAATAACCAAATAAAAAAAACATGACGTGCAAACTGAATGAACAGATCTGAATAAAAGAACAAAGGGATTTTGTCCCGCGGAACATTCCACACATGGATTGCAATGAAAATCCGACCTGCAAATTAAATGAAGCCGAATGTCCCTCTTTATCAGCATTACAGCCAAAACCATCTGTGCATATTATTTAAGCAGCACATTATACAACGATCAGCAGGGATTTGTGGCAAAAGCTTCTTACTGATAATTTTCATCAGTGCAGCAAGACGGAGGCAAAATAGATGCAACAATCTCCTGCTTCACAGGTTGTTTTTCACGGCTACAGTCACAAAAACAGCACCCAACTATATTTTGGTGCCTCGAGGTTCATTGTCAATGTGAATACATATTTTTTTGTTGTGTTATTTTGTGCCACAAGTGGTGGAGAATGAAACCGTGGAGGAGAAACGATGGACTGGAATTTAGACGCCTTAGTGCCTGCACTGGCACCTGCATCAGACACTGTTTAGCTTAGCTTAGAGATACAGCACAGAAACAGGCCATTCGGCCCACCGAGTCCGTGCAGACCTGCGATCCCCGCACACCAACACCATCCTACATACACCAGGGACGCCAGAGACCCGGGTTCGGCCCTGACTACGGGTGCCTGTCTGTGGCAAAGTTTGTACATTCCCCCCGTGGGTTTTCTCCAAGATCTTCAGTTTCCTCTCACACTCCAAAGGCATACAGGTTTGTAGGTTCATTGGCTTTAGTAGTTTTTTTTATTTTAAATGCCCCGAGTGCGTGCAGGGTAGTGTTAATGCGATCGCTGGTCGGTGCGGACTCGGTGGGGCCGAAGGGCCTGTTTCCGCGACGTATCTCTACACTAAACTAAATGAACGTACAAAGCTGTACGTCTACGGAGATCGGGAGAAAACCCGTGCAAGTCACGGGGAGAAGGTACAAACTCCACACAGACAAGCTCCCGTAGTCAGAATCAAGAGATTGAAGAGAGAGCATTCAAGAGAGAGCTGGATAGAGCTCTTAAGGATAGCGGAGTCAGGGGGTATGGGGAGAAGGCAGGAACGGGGTACTGATTGAGAATGATCAGCCATGATCAATAGACAATAGACAATAGACAATAGGTGCAGGAGGAGGCCATTCAGCCCTTCGAGCCAGCACCGCCATTCAATGCGATCATGGCTGATCACTCTCAATCAGTACCCCGTTCCTGCCTTCTCCCCATACCCCCTCACTCCGCTATCCTTAAGAGCTCTATCCAGCTCTCTCTTGAAAGCATCCAACGAACTGGCCTCCACTGCCTTCTGAGGCAGAGAATTCCACACCTTCACCACTCTCTGACCGAAAAAGTTCTTCCTCATCTCCGTTCTAAATGGCCTACCCCTTATTCTTAAACTGTGGCCCCTTGTTCTGGTCTCCCCCAACATTGGGAACATGTTTCCTGCCTCTAATGTGTCCAATCCCCTAATTATCTTTTCCATGTTTCAATAAGATCCCCCCTCATCCTTCTAAATTCCAGTGTACATCACTTTGAATGGCCGTGCTGGCTCGAAGGGCCGAGTGGCCTCCTCCTGCACCTATTGTCTATTTTCTATTGTCTATTAATCGAACCCTGGTCTCTGGCGCTGGAAGGCAGCAACTCCACCGCTGCGCCACCGTGCCGCCCGCGGTACATCTCACCTTCCACGGCCCCAAGGTTGGCTGTGGGACCCCAGGGCATGAAGGTTGAAGGTGGCCGGGCAAGGAGAGGGACCACACTTCTCTGAACGATCCGGATGGAGGTGACTCTTGCATGCAGGCTCGGTGAGGGTGTCTCTATGCATTCTGTACTGAACCATGGATTGTACCTATGTATGGCAATAATCTTACTGATCTGTATGCAACAAAAAAAAATTTCACTGCAGCCCAGTACACGTGATAATAAAGAACCATTGAACCATGCCAACAACCCTAACAAATACAGACCAACCTATGGAAGAGTCTTGTCACCCGAGGCCCTAAAACTAGGAAGGCCTTTACTTTGGGGCCAAATACAAAATCCTGGAGTATCTTAGCGGGTCAGGCAGCATCTCTGGAGAAAAGGAACAGGTGACGTTTCGAGACAAGACCCTTAATCAGACTGCACTATTCTATATTAAATGGGCTCTAGTCTTTGACATTTCATATACTGGGAAAAAGGTTCTGGCTCTCAACCAAAGATAATAGAGCAGAGCAAGATAGACCACTCGACCCTAAAAACCGTAGTATGTCATGGCGCCAATTTAGTCGGCAGAAACTTGCAGAAACATTTAAAAAGAAAAATAACAAAAATCTGTTAGTTGATAGATGAGATATATTCTGCATTTTTATGGTATCATCACACATACTGTTCCCCCCAAAACACTGATTGCACTGCGAGAGGCATAGTGAACGGCGGGCTTTGCCTACTAAAATGGCGGCCGTTACACTCCTTTGCGTACTACACTTCAGTATACGCGATTTCAACGGAGTTGTTCATCTTGCTCCTCTAGTTTCTTTGCTCTCAACCCTATCTATACTTGAGGAAATGGTGTTAGTCCAACCGTAAGAGTGAAGGGCCGTGAGGAGGGAATCATAAAATAGAAAAGCTAAATGGGATGGAATGGAATACTTTACATTATTGTCACAAGGCACAGTGGAATTCTTTGCTTGCCTACCCAAGGTATACAAATAGCGGCCACCTACTGCGCTGACAAAGTCACAACATACGCCGGCTCCTCCTTCGTTCTCCCCCACCGTGTTCCCCCCATGCCTGATCCCCATTGTCCATTGTTCTTCCCCCCTCACCTCCCTCCCTGCCGATTGTCCATTGTTCTTCCCCCTCCCTCACGGTGGTCCACCCATAGACCTATTCTAAGATCCCTTTTAAATCATGCAACAGCAACATTTGATGCTATGGAAACCAGGTTGTACAGTGAGCGTGCACTGACAGAAGAAATCACCATGACCCAAATTATCCCAGCCACACACCGAGCACTGGGAGTGACGTCATCACTTATTTTTGTTCACTTTAGTTTAGAGATACAGCGCGGAAACAGGCCCTTCGTCCCACCGAGTCCGCACCGACCAGCGATCCCCGCACATTAACACTATCCTACACACACACACACACACTAGCGACAGTTTACATTGCCACCAAGCCAATTAACCTACAACACTGCACGCCTTTGGAGTGTGGGAGGAAACCCGAGCTCCCGGAGAAAACTCACGCAGGTCACGGGGAGAACGTACAAACTCCGCACAGACAGGACCACGAGTCGGGATCGAACCCGAGTCTCTGGCGCTATAAGCGCTGTAAGGCGGCAACTCTACCGCTGCGCCACCGTGCCGGACACCTACTTAATGTAGAACATAGAACAGTACGGTTTAAGAGCAGGTCCTTGGGCCCACAATGTCTGTGCCAAATATAATGCCACGATCATCACTTATCTACCTGCACATAATCCATATCCCTCCATTCCCTGCATATCAATAGGCCTATCCAAAAGACTTTTAAATGCCACTTATGTACCTGCTCCAACCTCCAACCCTGACACCATGTTCCAGACACTCACCGCCCTCTGTTTAAAAACAACCTGGCCCGCACATCCCCTTTAAACTTTGCACCACTCGCCTTCTAGCTCTGACCTCTAGTATTTGATTTTTTTTTCCCATCTTGGGAAAAAGGTTCTGACTGTCTACCCTATCTAATGCCACCCACCATTTTATAAACTTCCATCAGGTCTCCCTCCCCACAACCTCCGTTGTTCCAGAGAAAACAATCAAAATCTGTCCAGCCTCGCTCTGCAGCTAAAGTCATCTAATCCAGACATCATACACATAGAAAATGGCTTATCTGAACAATTCATGGTGGGAAGGTGTCTGGGCAAATCTCCAGAGGGGCATAATTTGCTCTGGAAATAAACTGAATTTTCCATTTGGGGGAAAAAAAACAATATTCATGTGCATCGTGCTTAAAAATGGCACCAGATTTTCGGCTGATCATTTCCCCATTTCTATACGCTGAGACTGTCTCCCATCTGAACTGGTTTTGTTGCAAATGGTAAAATAAAAAGCAGCGAAGATTAATGCATGAGACCTTGGTTGCGCAAGAATGATTTTTCTTTTAAATTACTGATTTCCTTACGAGTCAGCACATCAGTCATTTGGGGGTGGACTCCCGTGGTAAACCTTACAACGAGAACAGGTGTAACTAACTCTGATTAAAAATGGATAAAAGCTGTGCATTCTAGTAAGCCAAGAGGAATCGGGGAACTTTTAAAATACGGTCTAAGTTAGAGGAAGTTAATTACCTGGCTTATTCTATGAATCCCAATGTTCCACAAGACCTTCATATCTACAGTTCAGTTGAGAGATCCAGTGCAGAAACAGCCCCATCGAGTCCATGCTGTACACCAGCATTATCCCACACATGAGGGACAATTTACTATTTCTACCAAAGCCAATTAACCTACAAACCTGTACGCCTTTGGTGTGTGGGAGAAACCTGGAGCACCCGGAGAAAGCCCACGCGGTCATGGGGAGAACGTACAAACTCCGTACAGACAGCACCCGTAGTCAGGATCGAACCCGGGTCTCTGGGTTCCTGTGCATGGAACTATGTAATAGCTTTTCACATAATTGCCCGAGGTTTATTGAAATTCCTAATGGTGGTATGTTTTGTGAAGGTTTCACTTACAGTATTTGCTCAGTCTTACAAGCTACTAAATGAGCTCTGGGTTATACTGTTCAATAGCACTGGCTAATTGTTACCCCACACACCTCTTGCTCTGGCCACAGTTAGAGACCAGACGTCAAAGTCAATTGACGACAGGACTAATTAATGCTGAGCAAAAAAAAAAACAAAGTGCTGGAGGAACTCAGTGGGTCAGGCAGCAACTGTGGAGGAGAGACTGCCGACAGCTCCACAGAAGCTGCCCGACCCACTGAGTTCCTCCAGCACTTTCTTTGCTCAAGATTCCAGCATAGTCATAGAGTCATTGCCTGATGCAGTGTGGAGAGAGCACCTTCGGTTCAACTTGCCCACACCGACCAACGTATCCCAGCTACACCAGTCCCACCTGCCTGCGCTTGGTCCATATCCCTCCAAACTTGTCCTATCCATGTACCTGTCTAACTGCTTCTTAAACATTGGGATAATCCCTGCCTCAACTACCTCCTCTGACAGCTCAGTAGTTTCTTGTGCCACTAATTAATGATGGTTGTGTCGACCTCACATCCGAGAATTCTCTCCCTACACAACCGTTCCCTCTCCTTTCTTAAAATGGTCCTTAAAATGGTTCCTCATATCTCTTTGTGAGGGTTGGAGTCAAACTGTATTGGATTGTACTTGGGATGCATTTTTGGGACATTTATAAGAATGAAGCAGCTATATCAAAGATAGATACTAAGTGCTGGAGTAACTCAGCGGGTCAGGCAGCATCTCTGTACAAAAGGACAGTTGGCGTTTCGGGTCGGGTCCCTTCTTCAGACTGGGCAGGTTATTCACGCCTATAATCACTCTTTTGTTCCACCATCCTTGCTTCAAATGGGTTATCATGAGAGTGGAAGAAAAATGAAATGGACAGTGGTCTTATTTGATCATTTGAAATCCTACATTCTCCTATAAGTATATTGCTTGCTACATTATGCTTTGTTCCCTAGCCCATTGAACCTCAGAACTTATGGGCGGCATGGTGGCACAGCGGTAGAGTTGCTGCCTTACAGCGCTTACAGCTCCGAAGACACGAGTTCGATCCTGACCACGGGTGCCGTCTGCACGGAGTTTGTATGTTCTCCCCGTGACCTGCGTGGGTTTTCTCCGAGATCTTCGCTTTCCTCCCACACTCCATAGACGCACAGGTTTGTCGGTCAATTGGCTTGGTATAAGTGTATAAACTGTCCCTAGTGTGGGATGGTGTTAACGTGCGGGTCGGTGCAGACTCGGTGGGCCGAAGGGCCTGTTTCTGCGCTGTGTCTCTGAACTAAAAAATGAACTGAATGAATTGCGGCAGCATTTAGATCGACTCAATACTACCAGAATGTGGCCCTTCTTCGTGGCCTGGGTATGCAATGGTGTCACAAAATTTCTTAACATTTAGTAAAAAGATAAGCATCTACTTTCAACCTCATTTTTTTAATACAAAGCTTATGACTGTGTCTGCCACAGGGAAGCGGCGTAAAAAAACCATCATCCATGCTGTAATTATAGCTTTGAACATGGCTCCCCTACAGAGCTGTAGAGTTGTTCTACTCCTGTTTAAAGCTCTTCATACATAATCTGCTCTTCCCTGGTACAAAGCACAGTTGTACGCCGTGTATCTTTATTTAATTTGCAACTTATTGGTTTGGAAATCTTATGTTTGAAAACAGATTGACCCAACTGCTGTCAGCCACGTCTCACTTGTCTTTGAAGGGTGTGGAAGGGTTTGGATTTAAGACCTACTCCGGAGACCTGAGAAGAGAAATGTAGACCTGCTCTCCGATGCAGCACCAGAGTAACGTACGTAAGGTAGACACAAACTGCTGGAGGAACTCAGCATGAGGACCGGCAGCTGTTCCTACAATTTGCGTTGGGCCTCATTCTGACAATGGTCTCATGTCCTGGGCCTCCTCCACTGTCAGACTGAGGCCCAGCGCAAATTGGTGGAACAGCATCTCATATTTCGCTTGGGCAGCTTACAACGCAGCGGCATGAACATTGATTTCTCTACCTTCAAGTAACCCTTGCTTTCCCTCTCTCTCCATCCCTCCCCCATCTTAGTTCTCCGACTGGTTCTACTCTCCTCCTGATTAAATATTACCGATTGTATGTTGTCACCTTCCCCTCAGCGAACAATGAACCATTCTACATTTCGTCATCACCATCTGCTTTGATCTGTCATTTTCACACCTCACCCTTCCGTAGCTCTAGTTTCCCTGTCCCCTGAGTTTGAAGAAGGGTCTCGTCCCGAAATGTCCGTCGCCCATTCCTTCTCTCCAGAGATGCTGCCTGACCCGCTGAACTACTCCAGCATTTTTTGTTCATCTTCAGTGTAAACCACCATCGGCAGTTCCTTCCTACACACACAGAGAATTGTACTGGTGGAGAAGCCAAGCTTCAAATGTAACATGAGACCAAGGCCATATTTGCCATCTTAAATGAGCATAAAGATCCCAGTGTCCTGGTCAATATTTATCCCTTGATCAACGTCACTGTAAGTTGGGTCATTGGGGTAGATTGCTATGCCCAAAGTAACAGCTGTGATGGAGAGGTGATGTTTTGGGTTGGGACCCTTCTTCAGACTGTTAATTTTAGTTCTACATTGATTAAAATACTTGATCATCGCTCTGTAGGCCCTGGATTTACCTCGGGAGGGAATTTGTTGCAACGGGTGATATTCCTGTTACGAGTCTCAGACGTTGAGATATTCAACGTGATCGCGAGGTTGTAGAAACAAGGAACTGCAGTTGATGGTCTACAAAAACAGAGGCAAAGTGCTGGAGTAACTCAGCAGGTCAGGCAGCATCGTCACCTGTTCCTTTTTCACCAGCAATGCTGCCTGAACCACTGAGTTACTTCATCATTTTGTGTTTATCTTTTCTTTTTTTTTAGAGATACAGCGCGGAAACAGGCCCTGTCGGCCCACCGGGTCCGCGACGACCAGCGATCCCCGCACATCAATTCTCTGCCTCACTAGGCAGTGGAGGCCAATTCTCTGAATGCATTCAAGAGAGAGCTAGATAGAGCTCTTAAGGATAGCGGAGTCAGGGGGTATGGGGAGAAGGCAGGAACAGGGTACTGATTGAGAATGATCAGCCATGATCAGCCATCAGCTGGCTCGAAGGGCCGAATGGCCTACTCCTGCAACTATTGTCTATTGTCTATTGTCTATCCTGCACCCACTAGGGACAATTTTTACATTTACCAAGCCAATTAACCTACATACCTGTACGTCTTTGGAGTGTGGGAGGAAACCGAAGATCTCGGAGAAAACCCAGGCAGGTCACGGGGCGAACGTACAAACTCCGTACAGACAGCACCAGTAAGGGCCTGTCCCACTTAAGCGATTTTAAGGCGACTGCCGGCGACTAGGCTGTCGCCGACAGTTCGCCGGGGTGTCGCGGGCATAATCGTGAGTGTTATGGGAATAGTGCGCTCTGTGGTGCAGTACCAGGGATATATTACCCATGAGGCAGTAGCCAAGGAGATCCTGAATTAAAATGGCTGAACCCAAGACTCGAGTGTAAAGCCTCTGTTAATTAGTTGTGTAGCTGTAATGGAGCAGGTTACAGAAAGGAAACACACTAACAAAACATGTTATCAGATCGGGGCCTGTTTCAGGATTAGTCAAGAGGACGACAGCGGACGATGTTTGTGAGTAATTACTACCGAGAGACCACTCCATCGATAGAGGGGCGGATTTATCAGGAACATGGATCAGCTAAAGCCACCTAGGCAACTGAATTTTGAGGCAAGGGACCTGCCAATGGAGTGGAGACAATGGAGGGAGGAGTTTGAGCTCTATGTTGATTTGAGCATGGAAGGGAAGGAGGACAAGACAATGAGGAAACTGCTAATGTATCTAGTTGGACCGCAAGGGAGAGAGCTCTACCAGACGCTCGAGACACGGACGCCGGAGGGCAACGTACAAGAAGTTACGCTAGTGCAGGCTCGCGATGCTTTCGAACAGCATTGTCAACCTGTGAGGAACGAGACCATCGACAGGTATAGATTCTTTTATGTGGAGCCAAGAGAGAGGGGAGACTTTTGATTCGTTTTTAATAGAACTGAAGCTCTTGGCAGCTCATTGCGGTTTCAGAGAGGTGAAGGATTCACTGATACGTGATAGAATAATATGCGGCATAAGGGATGACATGCTGCGGGAAAGACTTCTCCGAGAAACCTCACTTGACTTAGGAAAGAGTGTGAAGGCATGCCAGGCTTCGGTGCTGGCCAAGGGCCAGAGTTGATGTCCTGGTAGGGGACCAGCGACAAGATGTCTGTGCAGTGAGACATGAGGGGAAACGACACCAGCCAACCATAGAGTGCAAATACTGTGGATACAAACATGAGAGAAAGAAGGAGAAATGTCCGGCATATGGCAGGGAGTGTTTCAAATGCCATCAGAAAGATCATTTCGCCTCACAATGCACGGAAAAGCAGGGGCAGCAGAAGAAAGAAAAGAAAGGGAAAAAACCTGTGCATGCAATGGTGGAAGTGGAGAGTTCCAGTGATGAGTATGATGACAGTCAAGAGGTTGATGAAATTCACACAATGGAACTGCAACCAGAAGCAGGAAAAGCAGAAAGTGTGCACAGGGTTGAGGAGACTCAATTCCCAAAGAAAATCTTTGCCACCATGATGCTGAAAGGGAAGGAAGTAAAATTCCAGGTGGACAGTGGAGCCACATGTAACATAATTCCCAAGATGTATGCAAAGGATGTGGATGAAACCAAGCAAGTATTGTCCATGTACAACAATACGACAGTGGTGCCTCTTGGGAAAAGCAAAATGAGACTGGTAAACCCGAAGAATGGAAAGAAATACAAAGTAGAGTTTGTAGTCCTGGAGGAAGACTGCATTCCAATCCTGGGAAGCACGGCAGCCCAGCAGATGGGGCTCATCTCAGTGTGTACAGAGAACATAATGACACTGAATGGCAGTGAAATCCCTCTGACCAAGGAAAGATTGATAGCGGAGTATGCTGATGTGTTTGAAGGGACAGGTAAATTTGAGGGCAAGTACCATCTGCTGGTAGCTGACAGCATAACGCCGGTGATCCACCCACCACGAAGAATCCCTGTAGCCTTACGGAGTAAGCTGAAAGAGGAGTTAGGCAGGCTGACAGAAGCGGAAATAATTGCCCCAGTAGAGACCCACACACCATGGGTATCCAGCCTTGTGTGTGTAGAAAAGCCCAATGGGAAGTTGAGAGTGTGTTTAGACCCGAGGGATCTGAACAAGGGGCTTAAAAGAAGTCATTACCCAATGACGACGATCGAAGATGTCCTCACCGACCAGAATGATGCCAAGGTCTTTAGCACATTTGATGCCAAGAATGGGTTTTGGCATGTGGAACTGGGTAATTAGAGTTCTCAGCTTACGACATTTAACACACCATATGGTAGATATAGGGGGAGACGCATGCCGTTTGGTCTGTCCACGGCCCCTGAGGAGTTCCAGCGACGACAGAACCAAGTGCTGGAGGGCCTGGAAGGAGTGAGGTCTGTTGCTGACGACATCCTAGTGTTTGGGAAAGGAAAAACGGCAGAGGAAGCAGAAAGAGACCATGACAGGAAGGTTAAAGCTCTGATGGAGAGATGTCGTGACCGTCACCTGAAGCTGAACATAGAGAAGGCAAAGCTGAAGGTGAAGGAAGTCACTTTCATAGGACATAGAGTCTCTGCTGCAGGACTGAAACCAGATCCAGGGAAGGTAGAAGCCGTGCTACAGATGCCTAACCCAAAGGATGTCCAAGGAGTTCAGAGATTTATTGGGTTGTTAACTACTTGAGCAAATTCCTGGATTAAGCGGTCTATGTGAACCGCTACGCAAGCTGACGCAGAAGGATGTAGTTTGGTGGTGGGCACAGGTGATGGACATAAAGAAGCTAGTAACTGCCGAGCCAGTACTCAGATACCATGATCCATCCAAGGAGCTGACAGTACAGGCCGACGCGTCAGAAACTGGACTTGGTGCGGCGCTGATGCATGAGGGCCATCCAGTTGCCTATGCCAGCATGGCCCTGACAGATGCGGAGACCAGATATGCACAAATAGAAAAAGAATTGCTGGCAGTGATGTTTGTTCTAGAGAGGTTCCATGTGTACACATATGGAAGGCCCGTGAATGTGCAGTCAGACCATAAGCCACTGGAGATAATCGCCACAAAACCACTTCATCGGGCACCAAAGAGATTGCAGAGGATGCTGGTGAGGATGCAGACCTATGATGTGACAATAAGATACAGACCAGGGAAGGAGATGCAGCTTGCAGACACGCCGAGCAGAGCATATATTCAGACGGGCAAGACTGACAAGACCATGAGAGAACTGGAGACTGTAAACCTGGCAAGGCACATCCCAATAGCACAGCCTCTGCTAAATGGCATAAGGGATGCAACAGGAGAAGATGAGACTATGCAGAAACTGCAAGAGGTGATCAAACGAGGCTGGCCAGAGAACAAGAAGGATGTTGACCCAGAACTTATCTCCTATTTCCATGTGAGGGACGAGCTGAGTGTTGGAGATGGTCTCATATTTAGGGGAGAGAGAGTAATCATCCCTAAAGCCAGGAGACGCGACATGCTCACAAGAGTACATGATTCCCACATTGGGGTGAATGGCTGTCTAAGAAGGGCAAGAGAATGTCTGCACTGACCCGGAATGAGTGCAGAAATCAAGGACTTCGTACAGAAATGTGAGACAGAAATGTCAAGCTCAAGGGAGAGAGCAACAAAAAGAAACACTGCATTCCCATGAAATTCCAGAGACACCATGGGCGAAGGTGGGTGCAGATTTGTTCCACTTGGATGGAAGGAACTATTTGATCATTGTGGACTATTTCTCAGGATATTGGGAAATAGACTATCTAGAGAAAACACTGGCAGTGAATGTCATCCATAAAATCAAAGGCCAGTTCGCAAGATATGGAATACCAGATCAGCTCATCACAGATAATGGGCCACAGTTCACAGCTGAGGAGTTCAAGAGATTTACCAAGAAGTGGCAGTTTGAACATACGAGCACATCACCCTATTATCCACAGTAACGTAAAAGCGGAGAGCAGTGTGAAAGTTGCGAAGTCATTGCTGAGGAAGGCTACAGCTGCCGGAGCTGACCCTTACCTGAGCCTACTAGCTTTTCGCAACACACCAACACCTGGCATGAGTAGCAGTCCAGTTCAAAGATTGATGAACAGACGTACCAGGACCATTCTACCGACTACTCAGAGGCTGCTCAAACCTGAAATTCTGAAAAAAGTAGGAGATGAGTTGAGAGCAGCTAGAGACAGACAAACAGACTACTACAACAGAGGATCTCAAGATCTGATTCCCCTGAAAGCTGGCGTTCCAGTTCGAGTGAAGCCGACCGATAATCGACATCAGCCCTGGAGGAAGGCTGTGGTTGTAGGCCGCATTGCGCAACCCAGATCTTATGAAGTCAGAACCGAGGACGGCGTCATCTATCGTCGGATCGGCGCCATCTGAGGAAGACCAACGAACCATTTCATCGCGTTGATGTTGACCTAGATGACCTGGTGAGGTCGCCTGAACCGGAGTGAGAAAATCGACCTATGAACCGACCACCGGTCCCCAGGGAGCATCAAACCCTGACAACAAGATCTGGTAGATGCGTTCGAAAACCAAGCTATCTACAGGATTATGTGCCCACATAAGGATAGGGCCTGTACATGTAGTTAAATATAGATGTAACGGCTATTAGGTTATGTTTAAAAAGTTAATGTTATATTTGTAAAGGCTATTAGGTTATGTTTAAAAAGTTGATGTTATATTTTCGGTTATAGTTTGATATGCATAGTTTTATGTAGAAGTAGTGGTGATGGCCATTTTAAAACTAAATAAATAAACAAACAAATTAATAAATAAAAAGGGGAAAGGGAATGAGGAACCAGACATGTGTTGTTCAAAGTTTAGATAATTCCGAGCACTGAACTGTCGCAGATCCAAGGGAGGAGAATTTGGAAGCTACCACGGAAATGGATTGTCAAAGGCATGTTGGAAAATGGACTGTTGGAGACATGTTGGACTCAGTGAAATAAGATTCCATGGAAGTATTTAATTTATGGCTATACATGTAAAGTTCCTGTACATATCTGTTTTGTAAATAAAGGGGGATGTTATGGGAATAGCGCACTCTGTGGCCCAGTACCGGGGATATATTACCCATGAGGCAGTAGCCAAGGAGATCCTGAATTAAAATGGCTGAACCCAAGACTCGAGTGTAAAGCCTCTGTTAATTAGGTGTGTAGCTGTAATGGAACAGGTTACAGAAAGGAAACACACTAACAAAACAGTGAGGAGTCTTCCAAAGATCTTAGTGGATCTCGGCACGTCGTTGAGAAATCAAACGGTTTGAAATTTCTCGGCGACAGCTGGCTTGTCGCCAGGTATCGTTGCTTATTGCGGGCGCTGTCGCATGCTGTCCCCAGGTTTGATAGGTTCTCTTAAGATGCATTTAGAAGCACATAATATTAAAATAAGTAAAGTAATTTCAAAATACCATAAAATGCTTGTGTTTAACAAATTTATTTACCGTCAGGACATTTGACAGGTAGATTGGAGGCGACAGTTTGACGGTCAGGTAAGCATGGGAATTTTTGCAATGTTTTTGGCCTCAGCCATTACATTTAAAGTAGGCTCCCAACCCAGATATGCAACCCAGAAACCAGATATACATCTCCCTTACATTTTCAAAGAATGCCCACACACTTTTCACAAAAATCCATTTAACCACTTAAAAATTTTTTTTTTTTAATACAGCTATTAGTAAACTGGAAGTAAATCCAGTTTATTCCTTGTTACAGTGATGCTTGGTTTTTAAGTAACCCATACAAGGTGCTATAGTTCAAAACTCTCAAGTACTTACCGACTTGTCAGTGATTTCAGCGAAAACCAGGACGCCGGAGAAGCATTGACGACAGCGTGGGAATTTTTGCGATGTTTCAGAAGACGCTGTAATCTCGACCTGACTCGGCATTGTCGTGGTCATTGTTCGTCGGGTAAAAGAAAAGTTTGGCAATCTGCAACGACTTTGGCAGTCGCTGGCAGTTGTCAAAAAAATCGCCTAAATGGGACAGGCCCTTAGTAGTCGGGATCGAACCCAGGTCTCCGGCCCTGCATTCGCTGTAAGGCAGCAACTCTACCACTGCGCCACTGTGCCGCCTCTTTGAAGTAAACCAGCATCTGCAGATCCCTCCTACACATCTCTGGAGAACATGGAAAGTTGAGAAGGGTCGGAAGAGGGGTCTGAAGAAGGGGCTCGACCTGAAACATCACCTATCCATGTTCTCCAGAGATGCTGCCTGACCCGCTGAGTTACTCAAGTGTCTCTTTATGATTGAGAGGTTTGTAGGGCAGGAGATCTGGAGGTTAGGGATAAACCTCTCACCAATTGACAGGAGATTCCAGGCCTCAATTTCAGAGCAAACAGACTTGTCTTTATGGATTACCATATAGATTCCCTCATTAGCACAGGCAGCTAATTAAATATTTCCAAAGAGCAATCACTATTGCAAAGGCAAAAACACAGCAGCCAACACTTGCACAGTTAAGCTCCTGGAAACAACAATAGGATCATAATCAGATGGAAAATGTGCCTGTTACTCTTTGAAATAGTGCCAGAGGACGTCATGTCTACACCGATAATGCCAAACAGCCTTACAGATTATGATCAGAAAAAGGACATTTCCAACAACATAGTTGAGAGGGCAAAGGTGAGAGGGGAAAAATTTAAAGGAAATGTTCAGTTCATCAGTCATCGGAGCTGAATTAGGCCTTTTGGCCCATCAAGTCTACTCTGCCATTGAATCATGGCTGATTTATCTTTCCCTCTCAACCCCATTCTCCTGCCTTCTCTCCATAACCCCTAAGACCTTTATTAATCAAGAATTTGTCAACCTCTGCCTTAAAAATATCCATTGACTTGGCCACCACAGCCATCCGCGGCAATGAATTCCACAGATTCACCACCCTCTGACTAAAGAAATTCCTCCTCATCTCCTTTCTAAAAGGTACGTCCTTTAATTCTGAGGCAGTGCCCTCTGTTGCTAGACTCTCCCACAAGTTTCTTTTTGAAACAGAGAGTGGAGGTGGCCTGGACCACAGGGCCAGGGGTGATGTGGAGGCAGACATGATCGTGGCATTTAAGAGTCTTTTGGATAAGCATGGTGGATATGCAAGGAATGGTGGGATATGGATCACATGCAGGTAGAGGAGATTAGTTTGACTCGACATCATGTTTGGCATGGATATTGTAGGCCAAAAAGACTGTTCCTTTGGTGTACTGGTTTAGTGTAGTTTAGTTTAGTTTGGAGATAGAGGACGGAAACAGGCCTCTCGGCCCACCGGGTCGAAGCCAACCTGCGATCCTCGTACACGAGCACTATCTTTCCCACTGGGGACAATTTACAATCTTTACTGAAGCCAATTAGCCTACAAACCCGTACGTCTTTTGGAGTGTGGGAGGAAACCAGAGCACCCGGGGAAAACCCACGTGGTCACGGGGAGAGCGTATAAATTCCGAACAGGCAGCAACCGTAGTCAGGATCGAATCCGGGTCTCCGGCGCTGTAAGGCAGCAATTCTACCGCTGCACCACCGTGCCATCGTTCTATGTTCTACTGTATAGTTCCCCCTTATTGAATTGGCAAACTATGTTTTTGTACCCATCAGATTGCAACAGAGAGGATCCAGTGAAGAGGATGATCGGTTTTGAAATAAAAAGAAGAGCTAACTTTACTTTATTAACATTTTTGTGACGATGACAATTTCCTGAATAAAGCAGGGAGTTTGCAAATTCATAAGGTTGGAAATTCATGCCAACGGTTTATTTCTCGCTGGTTCTATTAATATTAACTTTAAAATAGATCAACATTAATATCAATTTGCAACTTAACGCTGCAGTTTGTAGAGTAATTGGTTCCTCGCTGAAAGGAATGCTCAGGGACTGAGAGTTACTTGCATGTGTCCAGACTGCTTGATAATTCACATGGGTGGAAGGTAAACACAATTATACGGTCGAGTGATTTATCATTTAACGTTACGCATCAGTTTCCATTATGTACTTACAACACATCGTGTATCCTAAATGGGACATCACACCAGCTCGGCACCTCATAAGTACTGATGAGCTTACTCATGGGTTACCAAACAAGTTGAATGGATTATTTTTGGCCTGACAAGGTCACCAACAACGTTAAACTGAGGCCCTACTTAGCCTTGCAGATGAAGGTGTGAGGCACCATGGGTATTATTTCAAAGAGAAATACAGGGTGGTGGTATTATCCGGGAGCCCTAACCAATACTCATCTCAACCAACAGGGGTAGAGTCACGCAGCCATACAGCATGGAAACAGGCCCTACAACCCAACTTGCCCATGCCAACCAAGGCGCTCCATTTGCTAATCCCGCCTGCCCGCGTCTGGCCCACATCCCTCTCAACCTTTGACAGACACAAAAAGCTGGAGTAACTCAGCGAGTCAGACAGTATCTCTGGAGAAGAGGAGGAGGTGACGTTTTGGGTCGATACCCTTCTTCAGACTAAACCTTTCCTATTCATGTACCAAACGTTTCCTGCCCATGTACCTAACCTTTCCTATCCATGTACCGTCACAGCGCGGAAACAGGCCCTTCGGCCCACCAAGTCCAGGCCGACCAGCGATCCCCGCACACTAACACTATCCTACACACACTAGGGACAATTAAACCACGCCAAATAGCCTAAAAAACTGTACATCTTTGGAGTGTGGGAGGAAACCGGAGATCCCGGAGAAAACCCAGGCAGGTTATGGGGAGGACGTACAAACTCCATACAGGCAGCACCCGCAGTCAGGATCGAACCCGGGTCTCTGGCGCTGTAAGACAGCAACTCTACTGCTGCACCACCATGAATGGTGTGGACTCATGGAAGCAGATTATCTGATCATTAGCCATTCCAAACCATTCTTTTTAGTGAGGAACCAATTGCTTTACAAACTGCAGCATTAAGTTACAAATTGATATTAATGTTGATCTATTTTAAAGTTAATGTTAATAGAGTTTTGATCCAGTGAGAAATAAAACATTGCCATGAATTTCCAACCTTATGAATTTGCAAACTCCCAATATACCGTTCTCTCCCTTTGTTTGGACCATGTCCCTTTCAGATCCGAGACCCTACCCACACTTTCCTGAAGTAAATGCATTTTTCTTCCTCTGGCATCTTCAGCATTTCTAGGTGAACTTGTGGAAGGTGCAATTTAAGCATTTTATCAGGATGCATCACAGCTTGGTTTGGGAACAGCTCGATCTAGGACCGTAAGAAATTGCAGCAAATTGTGGACGCAGCCCAGACCATCACACAAACCAACCTCCCTTCCATTGACCCCATTTATAACCTCACGCTGCCTCGGCAAGGCCAGCAGCATAATCAAGGATGAGTCACACCCTGGCCACTCCCTCATCTCCCCTCTCCCATCAGGCAAAAGGTATAGAAGGTAAGAGCTCAATATAAAAGAAAATTAAAATGCATCCCTTCTATGTGTTTACATTAAAGTGGATGGGGACATATCTACAATGTCAGCTCTCAAGGTCTTGGCACACCACCAGATTCAGAGACAGTTTCTTCCCAGCTGTTATCAGGCAATTGAATCATCCTACCACAACCGGAGCAGTTCTGAACCACTATCTACCTCTTTGGTGACCCTCGGACTATCCTAGACCGGACTTTGTTGGCTTTACCTTGCACTAAACGTTATTCGCTTACCTGTACACTGTAAATGGATCAGTTGTAATCATGTTATTCACAAAATGCTGGAGTAACTCAGCAGGTCAGGCAGCCTCTCGGGAGAGAAGGAATGGGTGACGTTTCGGGTCGAGACCCTTCTTCAGACTGATGTCAGGGGGGCGGGACAAAGGAAGGATATAGGTGGAGACAGGAAGATAGAGGAAGATCTGGGAAGGGGGAGGGGAAGGGAGGGACAGAGGGACTATCTAAAGTTGGAGAAGTCGACGTTCATACCGCTGGGCTGCAAACTGCCCAGGCGAAATATGAGGTGCTGTTCCTCCAATTTCCGGTGGGCCTCACTATGGCACTGGAGGAGGCCCATGACAGAAAGGTCAGACTGGGAATGGGAGGGGGAGTTGAAGTGCTCGGCCACCGGGAGATCAGTTTTGTTAATGCGGACCGAGCGCAGGTGTTCAGCGAAGCGATCGCCGAGCCTGCGCTTGGTTTCGCCGATGTAAATGAGTTGACATCTAGAGCAGCGGATGCAATAGATGAGGTTGGAGGAGGTGCAGGTGAACCTTTGTGTCCTCTCTCGCTGCTACTTTGAAGAAGTTGTAATCATGTATTGTCTTTCTGCTGGCTGGTTAGCGCGCATCAAAAAGCTTTTCACTATACCTCGGTACGTGTGACAATCAACTAAACTGAAACCGATTTACTCCATCTTTACAGACCACCCTCTGACTGGAATCCCAACAATGGCTCCCATTCACACCAGCCTTTTATGTCGCAAAGAAAATGTATTTCAAATGATGAGAGGCTGCAGGATCGCTGGCACAAGGACCTGGGGATCCATGTAACAAAATCCTTGACCGCCCCCAACATGGAGGCATGACGTGATTAGAAAGGCCGATGGAAAGCCTGCACTTATTGCAAGAGCATTTGAACACAAACGGGTGGCACGGCAGTAGAGTTGCTGCCTTGCAGCGCCAGTCACCCGAGTTCGATCCCAACTATGGGTGCTTGTCTGTACGGAGTTTGCACGTCCTTCCCCACGGCATGGCTTTTCTCCAGGTGCTCCAGTTTCCTTCCATCTTTGAAGAGGGCTTATGTTGAAATCGGTTAGCATCTCACATCAAACATGTGAAGCTTGGGGGAAGATGGTACATGAGGGAGGTAAAGCATATCGATGCAGGTAACTCTCAGAAAATAACATAGAAAATAGGTGCAGGAGTAGGCCATTCGGCCCTCCGAGCCAGCACCGCCATTCAATATGATCATGGCTGATCATCCAAAATCAGTACCCCGTTCCTGCTATTTCCCCATATCCCTTGACTCCGTTAGCCCGAAGAGCTAAATCTAACTCTCTCTTGAAAACATCCAGTGAATTGGCCTCCACTGCCTTCTGTGGCAGAAAATGCCACAGATTCACAACTCTCTGGGTGAAAAAGTTTGTCCTCATCTCAGTCCTAATGGCCTACACCTTATTCTTAAACTGTGACCCCCCTGGTTCTGGACTCCCCCCAACATCAGGAACATTTTTCTTGCATCCAGCCTGTCCAATCCCTTAAGGATTTTATAATAACATTATAACCGCATGGGGGGAGAGGGGGAGGAGGAGGAGGGGGGTGAAGTCTGCCAGACTTGCCCGCCACGATGAATCAGAAAAGATTGCAATCTGTCCGCGCGGGCATCCATTATGAGCAACCCAGTTAAAAAGAAAATAAATTAGAAATAAGTGCATCTTTGTCAGATGTTACAAAGAATGAATGATCATGACTGCAATTGTCCAATTTACCCCGCTGTCTCTGAGCCCACAGGCAAACAAATATTACTGATTGCACATTCAACAGTCAAATTAGTGAGTGATCATTCTGCTTTGGAGAAAAATCTTATCATTCCTTCCTTTTCATTTCTTCCCTGGTGCTACAGGGACCATGAAGTGTGACCTGTTGTGGCTTTTGTGAGTCAGGTTCCCCCCATGTAGAACTGAAGTTGATTGCAGTATTTATTCCATCTCAGAGTCACATTGTTATCTGACTAAAGCAGGCACCACCTGAATGGTGGTTTATAGCTACACAGGCCAGCAGTCTCATCAACCTGTCAAATGCAAACAATAGGCTCCCTGACTTGGGTACAGGAAGGAACTGCAGATGCTGGTTTCAAACCCAAGATCGGCACAAAAAAGCTAGAGTAACTCAACGGGCCAGACAGCATCCCTGGAAAACATACAAACATGGAAAATAGGTGCTTCGGCCCTTCGAGCCAGCACCGCTATTCAATATGATCACGGCCGATCATCCAAAATCAGTACCCCCTTCCTGCTTTTTTCCCCATATCCCTTGATTCCATTAGCCCTTAGCCCTAAATCTAACTCTCTTTTGAATACATCCAGTGAATTGGCCTCCACTGCCTTCTGTGGCAGGGAATTCCACAAATTCACAACTCTCTGGGTGAAAATGTTTTTCCTCGTCTCAGTCCTAAATGGCCTACCCCTTATTCTGGAGAAAAGAAATAGGTGACGTTTCGATTTATTCACAAAATGCTGGAGTAACTCAGCAGGTCAGACAGCATCTCGGGAGAGAAGGAATGGGTGACGTTTCGGGTCGAGATCCCTTTTCAGACTGAGATTCAGGGGAAAGGGAAACAAAAGATATAGACTGTGATACAGAGAGATATAGAACAAATGAATGAAAGACGTGCGAAAAAGTAACAATGGTAAAGGAGACAGGCCATTGTTAGCTGTGGCCCAGGTGAAAACAAGTTACATACAATGAAACTCAACAAGATGACTTTGAAGTTGGCACCTCTCCCACTCAAGTCATCCTACCAGCTTCAAAACCGTCTTATTGTGTCTCTTAAGAAGACAAATAGGTGATGTGTTAGGTTGGGACCATTCTTCAAACTCCACTGAATGTTTCTGCCATGGAATGTTCTTTTTTTACATTTTAAAGACCCATCCAACTATAATTGACTCAGACGTTTGTGGGTTCAAGATGCATTTAATCACGCAATCTAGACATGTCTTGATGGGCGTGAGCTGTAGGGAGAGGTTGGACAGGCTAGGACGGTATTCCTTGGAGCATAAGAGGGTGACGGGTAATCTTACAGAGTTGAATAAGATCATGAGAGGAATAGATGGGGTAAGTGCACAGAGTCTTTTTTTTATCCAGAGTAGGGGAATCAAGAAGCAGAGAACACATGTTTAAGGTGAGGGGGGAACGATTTAATAGGAACGTGAGGGGCAACGTTTTTACACAAAGTGTGGTAGGTGTATGGAACGAGGTGGCAGAGGAGATATGTAGGAAAATAACTGCAGATGCTGGTACAAATCGAAGGTATCGCAAAATGCTGGAGTAACTCAGCAGGTCAGGCAGCATCTCTGGAGAGAAGGAATGGGTGACGTTTCGGGTCGAGACCCTTCTTCATTCTGAAGAAGGGTCCCAACCAGAAATGTCACCCATTCCTCTCTCCAGAGATGCTGCCTGACCCGCTGAGTTACTCCAGCATTTTGTGATACCTTGCAGAGGAGATAGATGACTGAGGTAATATCATAATATTTTTTAAATTAACATGTACATGGATAGGATAGGTTTAGAGGGATATGGGGCAAATGTGTGGGCAAGTTGAGCCGAAGGGCCTGTTTCCACACTGTATGATTCTGTGACTCTCCATGAGTCTGTGACATACTACAGTCCAACACTGAGAGAGATAAAACCTTTCAAAAGAGATTTAGATGAAGGTCATCCATCTTCTAAGATGAATGACTCACATGGCATTACTTGGAAGAATTGGAGTGTTTTTTATTTCCTGGTAACTGGCGAATATTTACTCCTTAACCAACAGATGTTGCCTTTGGGAGCTTGGCATAAAGAGGTTGTTGCTGACATACTTACAACATGAGATGGTGAGATCAGAGCCATTCTGAAGTGATCTCACCGTCTGGCAACCCTTTTAAGATGTCCATAGGTTTTGTTTAGTTTGGAGACATAGCTTGGAAACAGGCCCCTCGGCCTACCTAGTCCAAATCGACCAGCAATCCACCATGCACGAACACTACACTATACACACTATGGACAATTTACAATTTTTACCAAAGGCAAATAACCTACAAACCTGTATGACTTTGGAGCATGGGAGGAAACAGGGAGAGCGTACAAAGTCCATACAGACAGCACCCGTAGTCAGAATCGAACTTGGGTTGCAAGATGTATTACGGAAAGGAGAATTTCTTGTACAAGTTGTTTCATGGTTAGAGATGATCTGAGAACGAATCCACCATTCTAATTGGAAGGCTTTTTATTGGTGTTTGTGATATCAGAAGATAGATTCCTCACTCAAATAGGAGGTAGGTTTATCAGGTCAAACTTCAAACAAATCTAATGGATCAGGTGCTGGATTTAAATCCTACATCGCACTATATTATGGCACTATGGAAATACCTTCACCAGAGAGAAACAATGATTCAAGAACGTATCTTACTGTCACCTATGTCAGGCAATTAGGGATGGAATATGAACGCGATTTGTTGGTGATGCCCACATCCCACAAAGGAATAAAAGATTAAATTATATACTTGACTATCCATGGGTGACAAGGTGGCCCAGCGGTAGAGTTGCCACCTTACAGCGCCAGATATCCGGGTTCAATCCTGACCACGGGTGCTGTCTGCACGGAGTTTGTACATTCTCCCTGTGACCGCGTGGGCTTTTTCCGGGTACTCCGGTTTCCTCTCACATTCCAAAGACGTGCAGGTTGACAGGTTATTTTGGCTTCAGTAAAAATTGTAAATTGTTCCTAGTGTGTAGGATAATGCTAGTGTACGCGGACTCGGTGGGCCAAAGGGTCTGTTTCTGTGCTGTATCTCCAAACTCTAAAGCCTAAATCTCTTTCTTTAGTTAACAACACTGGCTGCTGCATAATAATTCCTTCCCCTCCAGATTTATTTTTCTTGAAAAATTGAATCCTTCCTCAACTTTTATGTCCAAAACCTTAAGAAAAAGGACCTCCGAATCAAAGAATCATGAAAAGGTTCTGATTTTCTTTCAGTGGCTCAGTTAAATGTCGATTAGTCACATTTGGGCCATTAAAATGGATGCTGAGCACAGATTTTGAGTAGGAAGTATTGCACTGATTAGATCCCTGGGAGAACAGCAGCTGATTACAAATAGCCCCACCAGTGAAACTCATGAACAAACTTGGAGGAGGCCTTTTTATTTTCTGCAAAGGCTTACAAGAAAATTATGATGAGCCATCAGGTATTAATGTTACGTTGGAATGATCCTATCTGTTTAGTTGTAATTTAGTTTAGTTTAGAGATACAGTACAGAAACAGGCCCTTCAGCCCACTGAGTCCATGCCGACCAACGATCCCCGCACATAAGGTTGCCAACTGTCCCGTATTAGCCAGGACATCCCGTATTTTGGGATAAATTGGTTTGTCCCATACGGGACTGCCCTTGTCCCGTATTAGGCCTAGGGGGCGCTGTAGGCCCGGGGCTGCTGTAGGCCCAGGGCCGCCGCTGTAGGCAGTGTAAGCCTGGACAATGTAGGCCCAGACAGTGTAGGCTAATGGAGTGTGTTGGGGAGCGGGGCCGAGTGTGTTCATCGGACGGAGGTTGCGCAGCAACCCGCCTCCCGGCCCGGGGGGCTGCCATTCGTGGAGCGGGAACACGTGGCTGCTGGCCGGGTGAGGTCACGTGGGATGCGGGCGGTGATGTCACCTTTTGTCCCTTATTTGGGAGTGAGGAAGTTGACAACCCTACCCTCACACTAACACTATCCCACACATACCAGGGACAATTTTACATTTTTTTATCAAGCCAATTAACCTACAAACCTAATTAACCTACAAGTCTTTGGAGTGTGGGAGAAGACCGAAGATCCCAGAGAAAACCCACGCGGTCACAGGGAGAACGTACAAACTCCATACAGTCAGCACCCGTAGTCGGGATCGAACCCGGGTCTCTGGTGCTATAAGTACTGTAAGGCAGCAACTCTATTGCTGCACCACAGTGCTGCCCTACTGCTGTTGGAAATTTTAAAAAAACTGCAGATACAGGAAATCTAAAAGTAAAACAGAAAATGCTAGAAAATAGTCAGCAAGTTAGGTTTGGAGAAAACATGAGGGTTTCTCTCACCTCCCAGTGCTTTGATTCATAGATAGATATCAGTTCTCATCAGGAGGTTAAGTGAAAGGAAGCCATTTTTGCAGGAGACATTAGGGGAGGCAAATGAGTAAAGGCATCAGGATATAGTATGGGTTATGGCTCTGATGCAATACAATGCTGATAACTTTATATTCTGCACTCTGTACCTTCTCCTTTGCTTTATCTATTGCATTTGAGATTGACTTGATTGTATTTATTTATGGTATGTCTGATCTTTTTGGATGGCATGCAGAACAAAGCTTTTTATTGGACCTCAGTACAGGTGACAATAAAAAACCTGAATCTAATCCCAACGGTAACAAGTTACAAGGAACAAGTTAAACGTAAAGGCCATTTTGAAGTCAATTGGACACATCCGTTGATTAGACAAAACCTAAGAAATTACATATAGAATACATTGAGTAAAAAGAATGTCGGGACCCTTCTTCAGATGCCATGGATCGGTGACGTTTCGAGTCGCAACCCTTCTTCAGACTATTTTGTTACATTCAATCCTTTCTGTCCGTGTGGGATTCACATGTTAGTTTAGTTTAGCTTTTTGCCACATATACTGAGGTACAGTGGATAGCTTTGGTTGTGTGCTATCCAGTCAACGGAAAGAAAATACATGATTACAATCGAGCTATCCACAGTGTACAGATACATGATAAAGGGAATACCCTGGATAACATTTAGTGCGAGATAAAGTCTAGTAAAGTCCGATTGCATGGTTACAATCGAGCTGTTCAAACGTTTCGTGCGAGGTAAAGCAGGAGATCAAAGATAGTCTGAGGTAGTATAAGAAAATAACTGCAGATGCTGGTACAAATCGCAGGTATTTATTTCACAAAATGCTGGAGTAACTCAGCAGGTCAGGCAGCATCTCAGGAGAGAAGGAATGGGTGGCGCTTCGGGTCGAGTCACCAATGATGTTGTTCCTGTGACTGTGTGCCTACTCCCTAGGTGCTCCGGTTTCCTTCCGCATCCCAAAGCTTGGCAAGTTAATTGGTTATTGTGAATGCAGGCGGGTGGCAGAGCGGCAGGTTCATGGAGAAGCAGAGAAAATATAGGATTGGTGTAGGTGTGTGTCCAATGGTCAGCCTGGACATGGATGGCTGAAGAGACTGTTTAGCGCCGAACGACTGTGATTCCTTGGGCTTTGCCAATGAGCCGAGGCCCTTCCATCACAATGACTTAATCCTTATTACATTTTGCTGCAGAATATGGACACTGGCTTAGACCTGTGAAGCAGTTATCAGTGCAACAAGCTGACATTCCGCACCATGCGAGCAAAGGGTACGATACAGCAAGGCTTGGAATAAATGTTATTCCCGGTGCTGCCAGTCAATTTGGATTTCTTGAAGGAGCGAAGGTTTATCTTATCGGGTTAAGCAGTTCGGCGGAGTTTAATTAATTTATTTATACTCCTCCTCGCTAATTCCTTGTCCATATGCCGAGGGAGATTAACACTCATCGGCTGCCCGGCCATGGCCGGTGGTAATCACACTAGATGGCTGTCATTCAGTATCGGAGATTTAAATCCCCTGCATTGATTTTGGCCGGGCTCATGAAAGCAGCTGTATCTGGTTTTATTAAGAAGAAGTCAATGCCATTGAAGATTTTTTAATTTTTTTAAACAGGTCATTATTGAGGCCACTGGCTCGTTACTTACATAGAAAATAAATTTCAATCGAACTACTTGGTTCCCGTTAAATGTGAATATACATCAGCCTTGTATTAAACAAAAAACATGAAAGGAAGAAGGGTCCAGACCTGAAACATCACCTAACCATGGAGTCTGAAGGAGCGACTAGGCTTGTGTACACTGGAATTTAGAAGGATGAGAGGAGATCTTATCGAAACGTATAAGATTATTAAGGGGTTGGACACGTTAGAGGCAGGAAACATGTTCCCAATGTTGGGGGAGTCCAGAACAAGGGGCCACAGTTTAAGAATAAGGGGTAGGCCATTTAGAACTGAGGTGAGTTAAACCTTTTTCAGTCAGAGAGTTGTGAATCTGTGAAATTCTCTGCCTCAGAAGGCAGTGGAGGCCAATTCTCTGAATGCATTCAAGAGAGAGCTGGATAGAGCTCTTAAGGATAGCGGAGTCAGGGGGTATGGGGAGAAGGCAGGAACGGGGTACTGATTGAGAATGATCAGCCATGATCACATTGAATGGCGGTGCTGGCTCGAAGGACCGAATGGCCTCCTCCTGCACCTATTGTCTATTGTCTATAGTGTGTGTAGGACAGTGTTAACGTGCGGGATCGCTGGTCGGAGCGGACCCGGTCCTGTTTTGTGCTGTATCTCTAAAGAAAAACTAAACTAATCACTGCACCCAAATAAGCAATCCTTATGGATGAGCCTACAGCTGAGTTGTGGGCATAAGCTCAGTGCTCAGTGCTGGGATGGGGGTGGGACTGAACCTAGCACCTCAGCGCAGCTCTGAGGTAGCTCTGCACTGACAGGTGAGACATTAAACAGGTGAGACATTAAACTGAACGGCCCCTTTGACTGGATGTAAATGTCAAGGTAGAGGAGTGAAAGAAGGGAGAGAAGGGGAGAAGGAGAGAGAAGGGAGAGATGGAAGAGAAAAGGACCTCAGTTAATTCTGTAGGCAACATCCTCAAGGATAGGAACGGTTTGGAGGGAAATGGACCAAATGCAGGCAAATGGGACTAGCTTAGATGGAGCATCTTGGTCAGCATGTACTAGTTGGGTCAAAGGGCCTGTTTCCTTGCTGTATAACTGTGCATGTATTTGATCCAGGTAATTATCAGTTCAAGTCACTGATCTGGTGGGGAGTTTGGGGTGACAGTGGAGGAGGTGGGTTGGTGTTGTGACGTGAGGCTGTGGGAGGCGGGGGGAGGGGGTGGGGGGGGGGGGTGGGGGAGAGACCTGGTGATGTTGACAAATCATCAGCAAGTCAGCTGTTAATAATCACACCAATCAACTGAAAGAGAAGTGGAGCTTAAACATTCATGGCAGAAAAAAAGAAAAAAATCATTCTCGACCAAGGTCAGTGAAAATGGCAATGATTGGAATCGATAGTCACAAAGAGAGCATTATTTAAACTGGCATTTCGCAACTTTGATGAAGGCACAGATGCAATTCAACTGGGTTAAGGCCATCCACAGGCACTCGATATCCTTGTGATGAGCAAGAACCATGCAGTCCAATTATATTTGGGGGCAATTGATTGCTCTAATTGTTGTTGGGTTCGATCAACTGTTGTGACATTAAATGAAGCATGCAATAACTTTATCATTTTTGTTCTATTTATTTCTGAATCTCTTTCACTCCAGGCACTGATTCATATCACCCCCGTTCAATATTTCTTCATCGGCGCTAAAGCGCAGATTGTGAATATTAGTATTTACTTGCACACGGATGGCAATGCAGTTGGCTCTGGCAACAATCGATAATCATATGGTATGATATATTTGACGTAAAGAAATATCAGTGCACCATGCACAGTGGTTCAGCGGTAGAGTTGCTGCCTTACAGCGCCAGAGACCCAGGGTCAAACCTGACTACAGGTGCTGTCTGAAGTGAGGTTGTACGTTCTCCCCGTGACCTCGTGGGTTTTCTCCGGGTGCTCCAGTTTCTTCCCACACTCCAAATACGTACAGGTTTGTAGGTTGCTTGGCTTCGGTGGAGTGGCAAATTGTCCCTTGCATGTAGGATAGTGTTAGTGCGTGGGGGTCGCTGGTCGGCGTGGGCTCAGTAGTAAGATATTAGGACACAAAATGCTGGAGTAACTTAGTGGGTCAGGCAGCATCTCTGGCGAACATGGATAGGTGGCGTTTCAGGTTGGGACCCTTCTTCAGACATCCAGACGGGTTCATTCAAGATATTAAGTTAGAGGTTTAATCAAAGGTTATCAGTGGGGTAGTGGAGAGCCAGTGGGGTTTAAGGAGAGAATTGCAAAAGGGTAGAGAACCACGAGTCAAAGGCACAACTACCAACAATGAATCAGCTTGGACTAGGAGCTGGAACAGGAGCGGCAAAGATACCAGAGAGGCTTCTGGAGTTGGACAGGGTTACACACATAAAGGAGGAATAAGGTCATGGACGGGATTTGATGTCCATGATGTCCAAATACATGAATGAAAGTCGAACAAAATAAGTTCAGATGAGGACAGCAGAGTTTCAGGGGGCTATGACAAGATGTAGACACAAAGAACTGAAGATGCTGGTTTATACCAAAGATAGACACAAAGTGCTGGAGTAACTCAGTGGGTCAGGCAGCATCTCTGTAGAAAAAGGATGGGTGACGTTTCGGGTCCGTAACGTCCGTAAGAAGGGGTCCCGACCCGAAACACCACCCGTCCTTTTTCTCCAGAGATGCTGCCTGACCCGCTTGAGTTACTCCAGCACTTTGTGTCTATTGCAGGTGGGTACGGATGATGGAGGGTGAAAGGTGGCAAATTGCCGAGGCAAGCATCCATACGCGTTGCCTGGTCCTCAAGCAGCTTCAGTTCACAGGCGTTTCAGCCTGGGGGACCCTGAGGTGCTGGGATTAATATACCCAAAGGTAGCGGACATGAGTCCAACACTTCTGCACGGATACTGTTTATTCCACCCACATGCACAATTCAGCACAGTTTGAAACAAGAGTACGTTCTTGGTTGAGGAACTATGAAACATTTCGCATTTTGAATTTGCACAAATTCCATTAACTTTTATAACTATTCTGAAGAAAGGTCACCCATCACTCCTATTGAATGAATGTGGACAACTGAAGAACGTGTAGAGGGTTATTCCATCCTGTCAGCATTTAAAGTGTGCTTATAGTAGCATTTCAAAAGTCAGACAGTAAATTGAATCATTCTTTTTGAATAATTCTACTTGCGGTCTCTTTTGCCTCCCCCCCCCCCCCCCCCCCACTCCTGCATTGCGTGACAGTTTTGATTGCTCTCTCTGCGTTTAATTTCAGTCTCCACTCAAACCTGCAGCTCAGTCAGTGTGAAGCAGAGTGAATCTGAGGCAGAGAACGTGAGGGGTGAACAAAGCAGGAGACAGAAATAAGTAGACAGGAGCAGGCAGACAGAAAGACACAAAGGTGATAGATAGGCAGACATAGACAGGATATACGTGGACACGGATGTAAAAGTGGTGGGTGGGATTTGAGTCAGCCCTTGAATGGAAGGGCGGCACGGTGGCACGGCGGTAGAGTTGCAGCCTTACAGCGCCAGAGACCCGGGTTTGATCCTAACTACGGGTGCTGTCTGTAGGGAGTTCGTACGTTCTCCCCGTGACCGCGTGAGTTTTCTCCGGGTGCTCCAGTTTCCTCCCACTCTCCAAAGACATGCAGGTTTGCAGGTTAATAGGCGTGGGTAAAACTGTAAATGGTCCCGAATGTGCAGGACAGTCGGGATCACTGGGAGACTGAAAGTAGATTGTGAGGATATTTTCCCAGAGACTATTCATGAGATATTTCACTTCATTAAACACTCATCATCAACGTAAGTTGTTGGTTAATTAAAGTTGCGTCAATTGGAGCTAAATTCGGCGATACAATATTATTTTATTTAAAAAATAAAACAGACTTTGTAGTAAAAAAAATAGGTTGGAAGAGAAGTAAAAAAGAGTAAGGGAGAGGTCGTTACAGGGTAGAATCATGGTACCTTATCCAACAATCCCCCAGTCTCTGAAAGTCTAAGGTATAACGTAAAGTAAATGTCAATGATTTTAAAAACACTCCACATTCTTCCCTTGTCTGACTTCACTGGCAGGTAATCAATGAATATCAAACTTGTTTTTTGCAGAATACTCTGAATAATGTAGTACAGCAAATATAGTTCCAGTTCTCAACATGGGAGTACTATAATGGAAGCATAGCGTTAGTTATAACCTGCACTTACAAACTGGGGCTTGAAAATGGCGCCAAACTGGTAACTCTGTATATTGTCTCATAATATAAGAAAATAACTGCAGATGCTGGTACAAATCGAAGGTATTTATTCACAAAATGCTGGAGTAACTCAGCAGGTCAGGCAGCATCTCAGGAGAGAAGGAATGGGTGACGTTTCGGGTCGAGATTGTCTCAGTGTACTACTGCTATGCACTTGTACTGCATCTGAGATGCTTATCTAAGATGTGTCTAAGTGCCTATGTCTAGTGATAGCTGTAATGAACTATATCCAAAATTTCACTGTACCTGGTACATATGACAAATAATGTACCATTGAATCATGGAACCTTTGAATTGAATCATAGTTGAGTGTGTGACGAAACCTAAATATACATACAGCAACACCGATATAGAAGAGGTGGTCGACCTCTATAATATTGTCAGAGAAAAATCTGCAAATATCCCAAGAGGATTGTAGGCATTTCACAATACCTCAAACCACAGCTAAAGAGGGAAAAGACAACTTGATATTTTGGAAGAAACAAAGAGCTGCTGATGCTGGTTGATACCAAAGATAGACACAAAGGGTTGGAGCAAAGATACTAGAGGAACAAGATGGACCACTCCATCAAAATCGCCTATACTGAAGTGTAATAGGCAAGGGAGCGTAATGTCCGCCATTTTAGTAAGCAAAACCCACCGTTCGCTATGCCTCTCGCAGTGTAATCAGTGTTTTGGGGGAACAGTATGTGTGATGATACCATAAAAATGCAGAATATATCTCATCTATCAATTTTTGGTATTTTTCTTTTTAAATGTTTCTGCAAGTTCCTGCCTACTAAAATGGCACCATGACATACTACGGTTTTTAGGGTCGAGTGGTCTATCTTGCTCTTGCTCTATTATCTTTGGGATGGAGTAACTCAACGGGTCAGGCGGCATCTTTGGAGAAAATGAAAAATCAGTGTTTCCTGATGGATATCTGATCCTTACTCCAACCCTTCACACTTCCAATCTATACTTGTCTTCCCTTCTCACCTCACCCTTTCTCTCCCAGGGCCTTCAGATCAGGCTTGGACCTAACACGCTGTCATAAAGCACAAAGCAAACGCCTTGTGTGTAGGGAGGAACTGCAGATGCTGGTTTATACCAAAGGCAGACACAAAATGCTGGAGTAACTCAGCAGGTCAGGCAGCATCCCTGGGGAATAAGGAATAGTTGACGTTTCGGGTAGGATGACCCGCTGAGTTACTCCAGCACTTTGTGTCTCTCTTGCCTCGACCCGAAGCGTCACCCATTCCCTCTCTCCAGAGATGCTGCCTGACCCGCTGAGTTATTCCAGCACTTTGGGCCAGGCAACATCTCTGGAGAAAAATGATGGGTGACGTTTAGGGTGGGATGTCCTGCTGAGTTACTCATGTCATAAGGAATAGGAATATAATTTGGCCATTTGGCCCATCAGGTCTACCCCGCCATTCAATCATGGCTGATCTATCTCTCCCTCCTAAACCCATTCTCCTGCCTTCTCCCGATAACCTCTGACACCTGTACTAATCGAAAATTTATCTATCTCTGCCTTAAAAATATCCACTGACTTGGCCTCTACAGCCTTCTGTGGCAAAGAATTCCACAGATTCACCACCCTCTGACTAAAGAAATTCCTCCTCATCTTCCTGAAAGAACATCCTTTAATTCTGAGGCTGTGACCTCTGGTCCTAGACTCTCCCACAAGTGGAAACATCCTCTCCACATCCACTATATCCAAGCCTTTCACTATTCTGTATGTTTCAAGGAGGTTCCCCGCTCACTCCAGCACCCTGAGTCTATCTTTAATATTTTGGAAGCTTATCCCTTCCACCAGAGCAATGTGTTGTACAAAGATTCTTACAGATTGGGGCCTGTCTCTTACATTTACAGATTTCAGCTGACAACCTTTTATGTGCATAAACATATGGCTTTGAAAAGCACAGCTTTTATATAACATGCGAAGTGGCATTATCACACTGCAGCTCCACTTGCACTGCGTGTAGCTGAATGTTAAACACCTCACTCTCAAGATTGTCGACAGAATCATTTCACTGCCCCCCTTTGCGCGGGCTGACTTAATGCCGAGCTTGTATTTTTCAATATTATGATGTCAAATAAATTGGGCCAGAATTTACCGTCAAAGTGGCAGTGGGAATAATGGGGCTGGGAATTATTTATGGGCAAGCGCGACAGAACCTTCTGGAGAGGGGGGTCGGGTTCTCAGCTGGATGCTAACGTTGAAGACAAGTTGCCGGCTCAGTTGCACCCTTCTTCAAACAGGAACGGCATGGCCCGATGTTATGGCACTCAGCTCGTGCTCGATGTGCGATACCAATTGAGCTGCCACAAATAATTAGGGCAATTAATTATAGGCACGAGTGCCCTTTTAACAATGCAATAAATGTAAATGATTGCTGATCTACCATTTTGACACCGAAAATTAACTGTGATACATGTGAAGGCTCGTTCCTTCCATTTATATATTTTTTTCAGATTGAACACCACAAAAAAATCACCTTTTTTTCTTTTTTATTCGCTTTTTTTCCCCCTTTAATAGCAATATTCATACCGCTGTGGGGTAATGCTACGTCATTGGAGACCCTGGGACTATCTTTGTGTAGGAGGAACTGCAGATGCTGGTTTACACCGGAGATAGGCACAAAATGCTGGAGAATGGTTGCCCATTCCTTCTCTCCAGAGATGCAGCCTGTCCCACTGGGTTCCTCCACCATTTTGTGTCTATCCTCGGACTATCTGTTTATTGGTTTACTGGTTTTATCTTGCACTAAATGTTATTCCCTTTATCATGTATCTGTACACTGTGGGCGGCTCGACTGTAATCATGTATAGACTCCACTGACTGAACAGCACGCGACAAAAGCTTTACAGTGTACCTCAGTACACGTGACAGTAAACTAAAACTACAACTAGATCTTCCGTCCTTATTTCTCTTTCTACTCCTGATTTAATGTCTGTTTACTCCCCTTTAATTCACCCACATTTTTCATTATGATGAAAGGTTTCTGATCTGAAATTTTGACCCCGTTTCTCTCTTCACAGATGCTGCCTGACCTGCTGATTATTTCCATACTTTTGCTGTTTCCATTTCCACCTTCCTGTCGTCTCATATTTTTTTTGTTGTACGTACCTGTTTTTCTAGGCGGCGTGGGGGTGGGCTTATTGTTTAAGTTGATAACTTATTAATTCTAGTCCCAGGCATCTTGGTCGCTAAATTTCAACTTACATCAACTCTATGGGTAATATAGCTTTGAGGTGGAGTACGTCAGTACATCGGGCTGCACAGTGGGGCAGCGGTAGAGTTGCTGCCTTACAGAGACCCGAGTTATCATCTGACTGCAGTTCTACCCTGTCAGATTCCTTGATTCCTTCAGTGCCCATAAATCCAGCAATCTCAGTCAGAATCATATCTAGAGAGGTTAAGGGACATGGCCATAGGCTTGGACATTAGAGTTGGGTTTTCAGGAGGAGAATTGTGGGAAGACGACTGTGGAGCCCAAGTCAGTGGATATTTTTAAGGCAAATATTGACAGATTTCTGATTAGTGAAGGTCTCAGAGGTTATGGGGAGAAGGCAGGAAAATGTGGCTGAGAAGGAAAGATAGATCAGCCATGATTGCATGCTGTAGACTTGTTGGGCTGAATGGCCTTATTCTGCTCCTAGAACTTATGAACTTATGAAAGGTTCAAGGAGGAATTCCAGAACTTAGGGTCACACCAGGGGGTGCAGAAATACAAGAGAATCAGGAGACTAAAGTAGGGTCAGTATTCCTCAAGTGGGTTAACCTATGATGAGCGTTTGCCGGCACTGGGCCTGTACTCGCTGGAGATTAGAAGAATGAGGGGGGACCTCATTGAAACGTACAGAATAGTGAAAGGCTTTGATAGAGTGGATGTTCAGAGGGTGTTTCCACTAGTGGGAGAGTCTAGGACTAGAGGTCATAACCTCAGAATTAAAGGACGTTCCTTTAGGAAGGAGATGAGAAGGAATTTCTTTAGTCAGAGGGCGGCGAATCTGTGGAATTGTGGAGGCCAAGTCAATGGATATTTTTTCAAGCACGGATAGAAAGATTCTTGATTAGTACGGGTGTCAGTGGTTATGGGGAAAAGGCAGGAGAATGGGGTTAAGAGGGAGAGATAGATCAGCCATGATTGAATGGCGGAGGAGACCTGATGGGCCGAATGGCCTAATTCTGCTCCTATTACTTATGACCTTATGAACCATCATCAATTCAGATTGAGTCGCCTCACATACAGGATCCCAGTCACAGCGAGGCACAGGTTCGTCATTCTGCAGAGATCACAGGTTGCATCTCCACTGTGTCGTGCTTTGTTCACAACAGATGTTGCAAATACCCATTGAGGCAGGTATTTCTCTTATGTTCATCAGGCCAGCAAATCAATACATCTTTTTGCAATGTGACAATGTACATGCTCTCCTCAAGCAATGCATTGGTGAAGAGGTGAAGAGACTGTTGCACAGTTTGCAACCTCTGGGTGTCTCATAAGGTTAATTTGCAGGTTTAACCAGGAGTAAGGAAGGCAAATACAATGTTAGCATTCATTTGGAGAGGACGAGAATATAAAAGCAGGGATGCAATGCTGAGACTTGATAAGGCACGGGTTAGACTGCACTTGGAGTATCGTGAGGAGTTTTGGGCCCCATAATTGAGGAGGGATCTGCTGGCGTTGGTGAGGGTCCAGAGGAGGTTCACGAGAATGATCCCGGGGATGATTGGGTTAATATATGATGAGCATTTGACGGCTCTGTACTCACTGCAGTTTGGAAGGATGAGAGGGAGATCTCATTGAAATTTACCGTACAATGAAAGGCCTGGATAGAGTGGCCGTGAAGTGGAGATAGACACAAAACGCTGGAGTAACTCAGCGGGACAGGCAGCATCTTTGGAGAGAAGGAATGGGTGACGTTTCGGGTCGAGAGCCTTCTTCAGACTGGTTAGGGATAAGGGAAACAAGAGATATGGATGGTGAGGTGGAGAGATAAAGAACAATGAATGAAAGATTTACAAAAAGGTAACGATGATAAAGGAAACAGGTCATTGTAAGCTGTTGTGAAGTAGAGTGGATGTGGAGAGGATGTTTCTCCAGAGGGGACCAGAGGGGACAGCCTCAGAGTAAAATAACGTTCCTTTAAAAAAGAGATAAGGAGGAATTTCTTTAGTCGGAGGTTGGTGAATTTGTGGAATCCACTGCCACAGATGGCTGTGAAGGCCAAGTCATTGGGTATGTTTAAAGCAGAGATTGACAGGTACATGATTAGTAAGGGTGTCAACGGTGACATGGAGAAGGCAGGAGAATGGGATTGAGAAGGAAAGATAGATCAACCATGATTGAATGGCAGAGTAGATTTGATGGCCCAAATGGCCTAATTCTGCTCCTATGACTTATGAACTTACAAACTTCTCAAAATGAAGACCAAGACATCCATTGCACATTAAACTTCCAATTAATTCTACTTGATTATTTACAGTAGCATATCAGAGAACTTCCTGTACGGTATAAATGCGTTTACTTGGAAATTCATCTGTAATTAATAGCATCATAGAGTCACCATGGTACCAATGATAACCATGCTGCCCATTGAATCCATGCCAGCTACTAATCGCTGTGAAGTGTAGCACTAAATATATTAAAAGTCAATAGCAATGATTTAGGAGATATAGTGCAATAACTGTGTAGGAAGGAACTGCAGATGCTGGTTTAAATCGAAGATAGGCACAAAAAGATGGAGTAACTCAGCGGGTCAGACAGCATCTCTGGAGAAAAGGAATGGGTGACATTTTGGGTCGAGGGATAGGGAAAGAAGAGATATAGACGGTGGTATAGAGAGATATAGAACAAATGAATGAAACATATGCAAACAAGTAACTATGCACTGGTGCAACTATACAAGACCCTTGGCACTTCAACCTGGGGTGAATGTCTAAGCAACTGTAGCAATTTCACAGCAGGGTCACTCTTGCATTTCTTTCTTGTGAGATAAATACAGAAACCTACTGGAAAAGATTATCCCAGAGATTCCAAAATAGCAAACATCCATTATGTGAACAGATTAAATAGAGTGTTTATCAGATGTAATAGTTATCAGTCAGGTTAAGGCACATCATGTTACGATTATGGTTTATTGGATAATTTAGCTCCTTAGGTAGATTGAATCTTGCCGCTGCAAAGCTTTTTTTAACCATGTCATCAATATTGGAAAAATCTTACCACTGGTGCAGCTGGAATGAAAGGCGGGATGGTTTCATTGCTATCTTGAGTCAAGAGATGCCTTATTGCAGATTTTTGCAACATGCAGGTTGATTAACATCCTGAACACTCTTGTCCAAAATGATGTATTTTCTGTTGCACTGTAATTAGAGTCATACAGGCTTGCAGCACGGAAACAGGCTGATTGGCCCATCATTCCCGTGCCGACTTTCAAGGATCCATTAAAACTAACAAAAACTGACAAGGGGGGCAGCAGTACAGATACTGCCTCACAGCGCCAGAGACCCGGGATCGATCCTGACTTTGAGTGCTGTCCGTACGCTCTCCCCGTGACCTGCATGGGTTTTCTCCGGGAGCACCGGTTTCCTCCCACACTCCAAAGAAGTACAGGTTTGTAGGCTGATTAGCTTGGTAAAATTGCAAATTGGCCATAGTGTGTGTAGGATAGTGTTAGCGTGCGGAGATAGCCGGTCGGCGCAGAGCCGGAGGACCAAAGGGCCTGTTTCCACACTGTACCTCTAGACTAAACTAAACTGATCCCATTTGCCAATCTGAAGAAGGGGCTCGACCCTTCCCATCCCTCCAGGGATGCTGCCTGTCCCGCTGAGATACTCCTCCATTTTGTGTCTTTCTTCAGTGCAAACCAGTATCTGCAGCTCCTTCCTACACATTTGGTCCTTGGCCTTCCATGTCTTGGTGATACCTTGTCTCCATTTCAAGTAGTTATCCAATTCCCTGTTCATAGTTACGCCTAAATCTGCTTCCACTACCACTGTTTATTTGGGGAAAAAAGGATTCTCCACACCTCCCCCTGCTTGTCTGTGTTTTATTGTCAAATGTCCCAGATAGAACAATGAAATTATTAGATTTCCCACAGAACCAGGGGCCACAGTTTAAGAATAAGGGGTAGGCCATTTAGAACGGAGATGAGGAAAAACTTTTTCAGTCAGAGAGTTGTAAATCTGTGGAATTCACTGCCTCAGAAGGCAGTGGAGGCCAATTCTCTGAATGCATTCAAGAGAGAGCTTGATAGAGCTCTTAAGGATAGCGGAGTCAGGGGGTATGGGGAGAAGGCAGGAACGGGGTACTGATTGAGAATGATCAGCCATGATCACATTGAATGGTGGTGCTGGCTCGAAGGGCCGAATGGCCTACTCCTGCACCTATTGCCTATTGTCTATTGTCTAAATTCTTACTTGCTGCAGCACAACAGCATATGTAAGCATAGTACATTGTAAAGAATATAATAAAACGAGAAAAAAAAAAGTTCAGTGTGTGTATATGTACACATACTCACAAATACCCATGTATGTAGAATATATATATATATATATATATATATACACACAAAAATCAATAATATTGCAATAATAACAATAATAGTCTAAGTAGTTCAGAGCTTATTTGAGGTTGCAAACTCGTACTCTGCTCCCTCTTGAAGATGACATTGCACTTCACTGTATCTGATGAGACTGCCTGACCTTTTAGTCTGCAGGCTAAAATTAAATAAAATCCACAGATGTCCACAGTGGAAACTCATCTCTGTCAAGCAACGGCCCAGTGTCTGACAGGCAGAGTTTTATTGACGGCCTGGATCCAATCAAACTCCTCTGTGTTCTGCCTGATTTCCATAGCAAAAGGTTAGTTGACGTCAATGTCTCCGAATCCAGGGACACGATATTTAAAGATGTCAGCCTTGCAAGTGATGTCATTAGATTATTAGACCCAGCCGACATATTCAATCTATCTGTGTACGGAGGAACTGCAGATGTTGGTTTAAATCGAAGGTAGGCACAAAATGCTGGAGTAACTCAGCGGGACAGGCAGCATCTCTGGAGAGAAGGAGTGGGTGACGTTTCGGATCGAGACCCTTCTTCAGTCTGAAGGGTCTCGACCCGAAACGTCACCCATTCCTTCTCTCCAGAGATGCTGCCTACCCCGCTGAGTTACTCCGGGATTTTGTGTCTATTCAATCTATCTTTTCCGCACCCATCCCTCCCACAAATCCCAATCCCCCACCCCCTTCTATGAAAAGAATCAGGTTTACATTCTGCACAGAGTTTTAGTTTTAGTTTTTTTGTTTTAGCTTTGGAGATACAGCGTGGAAACAGGCCCTTCAGCCAAGCGAGTCCGCACTCTTGTAAATTGTAAATTGTCCCCAGCTGTCTGTCGTGTAGGACCGTGTTAGTGTGCGGGGTGACCGTCGGTCGTTGTGGACTCAGTGGGCCAAAGTACCTGTTTCCGAGTGGTGCCTCTCAAGTCTAAAGTCTAAAAGCGCTATATAAATGCAAATCATTCTTCCTGTGTCGCTGGAGTGGACAAGGTCGGCAGAGCATTTAATGAGCTGTTGGGTCATTAATGCAATCGTTCAGTCCAGCATCCATCCTCAAAACAATCACAGCACCAAGATGAGATTTTGTAATGCATGTCGTTGGGCTCATACTAATGGGATGCCAAAGTGCGCTGAGTGAAAGAGATCTCAGAAGGTTTAAACCTACGACGTTCAGAATTATTTTTTTTTTACTGAACACGACCTTGGACTGGACACCTCTTTATTCCATTAATATTTTTCTCAGTCGATGATAGAGTTGCTGCCTCACAGCGCTTGCAGCGCCAGAGAGACCCGGGCCCGATCCTGGTTACGGGTGCTGTCTGTACGGAGTCTGTACGATCTCCCCGTGACCAGCGTGGGTTTTCTCCGAGATGTTCGGTTTCCTCCCACACTCCAAAGACGTACAGGTTTGTAGGTTAAATGGCTTGGTGTAAGTGTAAATTGTCCCTAGTGTGCGTAGGATAGTGTTACTGTGCGGGGGATTGCTGGTCGACGCAGACTCGGTGGGCCGAAGGGCCTGTTTCCGCGTTGTATCTCTAAACTAAACTAAAAAATAGGAAAAGACTCTCTGCTTCATGTAGCCTGACCCAGTGCACGCATTTTAACATGTACTCGTGCGTGCCATAAGATCATAAGACTTAGGGGCAGTAGTTCTGGTGGAAGTACTGGAGGTTCTTGGACGTTCTGGAGTTGAAGGTCTGTTTTTAGGAGCAGGAGCGATGCCAATGGCACGTGTGAAGGCCTGACAACAATTGTATCGAATACATTTCCAGCAGCACATATCCATGGATTCTTGGTTTCTTGTAGCGTAAAAGATGAGATCATAAGACATCGCAGCAGATTTAGGCCATTCAGCCCATCGAGCGTGCTCCGCCATTCGATCATGGCTGATCTTGTTTTTCCCTCTCAACCCCATTCTCCTCCCTTCTCCCTGTAACCTTCGATGCCCTTGCTAATCAAAAGGCTGTCAATAGCCGCTTTTAAAATCCCCTATGATTTGCCTTTGGTGCTGTCTGTGGCAATAAATTCCGCTATGGCTAAAGAAATTACTCCTTTTCTCACTTCGCGTGGAGGCTCAGAGTATATACTTGCACAAGTACTCTGAAACAATGTTAAAAAAAAACAATGATAAAACTCAAGACCATCGAGGGGAAATAATTTCCAGAGAAGCCCTCTGTAGTTCAGCTATGCCAACTAGAGAGCAGTCCTGAGCTACTATCCACTTCATTGGAAACCCTCGGACTATCTTTGATCGGACTTTACTAGACTTTATCTCGCACTAAATGTTATTCAGGGTATTCCCTTTATCATGTATCTGTACACTGTGAATGGCTCGATTGTAATCATGTATTGTCTTTCCGCTGACTGGTTAGCACAGAACAAAAGCTCTTCACTGTACCTCGGTACACGCGATAAACCAAACTAAACTAAACTAAAATAAATTAAACTCCCAGAACTAAATTAAATGGAGCATTAACACTGTGACCAAGCTGTTGGGATGACTGACCTGTGTTTATGCAGTAAATGTGATGCACTTCTATGCAACTGTGCCTCTTTGAGATCATTTGATCGCCCCAATCAGATATGCTCCAAGTCTCAGCTAAATGTATCTGATGAACCAGTATTCCTGTCCCAGAAGAAGGGTGAAAAATCTTGGCATACTTTACAATTGCCCCATCACACTATTTTACCATTTCCCTACATCTATTAATTTAATTTAATTTAATTAAAAATCGTTGAAAACATTAGCGATGCAGTGGTGCTGGTTTCCGACGGGCACGGTGATGGACGCACCACACATTTCTGTCCTCCATCCTGGCAAGCTGCTCTTTTGTCTCTACATATGCGTCTTCCATCAACGTCTTCAGCATGGTCTTGTTTGGTCGTCCCGGGTTCCGTCTTCCATGGGTGGGTTCCCACAGCACAACCTTGTTTGCTGGTGTTTCTGGATGGCGGTGGCAATGACCAGCGAGCCTCATCCTTCTCGACCTGATCTTCTCGGTCAGAGGTGGAATCTCCCCATAGAGCTGGGCGTTGGTGTTGTAGTCCCTCCAACTGACATTTTGAACTTTTCTGAGCATTCGGGTGTAGATACCATCGAGAGACTTGGACAGTGCTCGAGTGAAAGTCCATGCCTCACACCCGTACAATAATATTGTCTCTGCAGTTGCATGGAAGAATCTCAGTTTGAGACCCTTAGACATCCGAGATGTCCAGATTTCCCCCCATGTTATTGAGGGCCTTCCATGCGAGCGCTTTCCAGACCTTGATGTCATTCTCCAAGCTCTGCATCCTTGCTCCCAGGTACGCGAAGGCCTCCACTTTCTTGAGAGATGCACCGCCACTGGTCTTAAGAGGCTCATGGCCAACAGCGTTGAACTCCATGTACTCCGTCTTCTTGGCATTGAGGCCCACTTTCTCGCACTCCGTCTCGACCCTGCCGAGCAGCTCGTGTGCCTCCCCAATTTGGTCTGTCAGCGGGACGAAGTCATCAGCGAAGTCGAGGTCTGACAAGTTGACTGGCCCGATTCTTCTCGAACGCCTTGGGGTGATTGTGGAGCGGAGGTCCTCGTGTTCCTCGAGCGCCTGCCTCATTGCATAGTCAAGGACAATGACAAAGGGAAAGGGTACCAGCGTGTCTCCCTGTAAGACCCCCGCGAGGACTTTGAACACTTTGCATTGGCCATCCGCGGTGACACCCTTGCCCGTGATGCCCAAGTGCATATCCTCAATGGCTCTCAGGGGGTGAGGACGAAGACCATAAGCCTTCAAAATCCTACATCTAATCTATTTCTACTTTTGCATTATACATAAATGGTTGTCCTTAACCTACCAGATTAAACTGGTCATCAACTCAAAAACAGTCAACTCCAAGAATAACCTTAATCAAATAGGAACCTGCGGGCTAAAGTTTTCACGCAAAGGGTGGTGTGTGTGTGTGTGGAACGAGCTGCCCGAGGAGGTAGTTGAAGCAGATACTATTGCAACGTTTAAGAAACATTTAAACAGGTACATGGAGAGGACAGGTTTAGAGGGATAAGGGCCAAATGCAGGCAGGTGGGACTAGTGTAGATGGGACATGTTGTTCAGTGTGGGCAAGTTGGGCTGAAATACCTGCTTCCACACTGCATGACTGTGAATTCACTGAATGTCGTGCTAGGCTGACCCACAGAAATTCCAAGAAGCGTGTGGGGAGGGGGAGAGGATGAGGGGAAGGAGTATAAGATGGAGGATAAGGATAAGGTTAAGAGGAGGAGTTTTAATTGAAAACATTGAAACTCAAGTTCAGTGCTGGGAAGAGTGAACAGCTGATACAGCCGTGCATCAATGCACCCATCCAACATGATATTCTGTCTCAACGATTCAATCAGGTTTGCACTGTCACAATGCAACAAGCAGCAAGCAATTGACAAAGGCAGCCATGCCTTTGGCCCATATCCCTCTTCAACTCAAGATAGACACAAAAACCTGGAGTAACTCAGCAGGTCAGAAGGCATCTCTGGAGAAAAGGAATAGGTGACGTTTCAGGCCGAGACCCTTCTTCAGACTGAGAGTCAGGGCAAAGGGATACAAGAGATAGAGACGGTGATATAGAGAGATATAGAACAAATGAATGAAAGATATGCAAAAAAGTAACAATGGTAAAGGAGACAGGCCATTGTTAGCTGTGGACTAGGTCAAAACGAGTTGCAGACGATGAGACTCAACCAGACGACTATGAAGCAAGTACAACAAATTGGGTGGGGGGTGGGGGGATGGAGAGAGAGGGGATGCAAGGGCTACTTGAAGTTAGAGAAATCGAGGTTCATACCACTGGGTTGTAAGCTGCCCAAGCGAAATTATGAGTTGCTGTTCCTCCAACTTGCGTTTGGCCTCATTCTGTCAATGGAGGAGGCCCAGGACAAAAAGGTCAGTGTGGGAATGGGAAGGGGAATTAAAGTGTTTGGCAGCCAGGTTTTGCCCAACTCAGATTGCCTGCCTGTTAACTGGGCAATGAGTGGAAATATCGACGGCATTTCCCCTCATTACAGCTGTCTGAGTTTGAAGTTAGCTCGCTGCAGTAAACCTCCTGTAAAATGCTTCACATCGATCGTTTTTTTTGGGCACAGTGTAAAAGTTTACAGCTCAGCATTTAATGCATGCCAAGACTTAAGAGCTATCGATGCCACATTTTCACAACTAACATACTGATTAACTATTTATCAGCCGTTCAAAACCAATTAAAGGAAATGTCACCATCACCTCCCTTTGGAATTGCCAGCTTTAACCTGGAGGATCCATCAGTGCTGCTGTCTTTAGACTTTACTTTAGAGATACAGCTGGGAAACAGGCCTTTCTGCCTATCAAGTGCACCCGCGACCAGCGATCACCCCGTACACTAACACTATCCTACACACTGGGGACAATTTACAATTTTACTGAAGCCAATTAACTTACCGACCTGCGCTTCTTTGGAATGCGGGAGGAAACCAGAGCACCTGGAGAAAACCCACAGGGTCACAAGGAGAACGTCAAACTCTGTACAGACTGCACCCGTGGTCAGGATCGAACCGGGAATGATTTTAAAATTTGGGCATTGTTTAATGGACCCGGGATCACACACTGAACGTCATATATCTCTCTGTGACAACAAATTGGGAAAACTTTCCCATGAGTGAACACATACCCATTAGAAAGTCCAGTTAGGATGGTGGGCTTTCTGGTTCACCTTGTGCAGCCAGGCAATGGTACCGGCAGCGCCCATTAATATATCTATTGAATGGGTCTCTCAGTAGCAAAATGCTGAAGAACTTCCCACTGCCAATTGCAGTACACTCTCTGGATTTTGACCATTGAAAGGATCTATAGGAGGTGCAGCAGTCGAGTTGCTGCCTTACAGCGCTTGCAGCACCAGAGACCAGGGTTCGATCCTGACTACGGGTGCTGTCTGTACGGAGTTTGTACTTTCTCCCCGTGACCATGTGGGTTTTCCCCGAGATCTTCGGTTTCCTCCCACATTCCAAAGACGTACAGCTATGTAGGTTAATTGGCTTGGTGTATGTGTAAAATTGACCCCAGTATGTGCAGGTTGGAAACATAGAGATATAGAAAAATAGGTGCAGGAGTAGGCCATTTGTTCCTCCTAGCCAACACCGCCATTCAATATGATCATGGCTGATCATCTAAAATCAGTAACCTGTTCCTGCTTTTTCCCCATAATCCCTTGATTCCCTTAGCCCTAAGAGCAAAATCGAACTCTCTCTTGAAAACATCCAGTGAATTGGCCTCCACTGCCTTCTGTGGCAGAGAATTCCACAGGAATCGGATTGTGTCGATGAGCGGGGGTTGCTGGTCGGTGTGGACTCGCTGGGCCGAAGGGCCTGTTTCCGCACTGTATCCCTAACCAAACCTAAACTATAGGACGCTCTGGCACAAAACGACAGCCAGCATCATCAAGAATCCACACCACACTGGTCATGCCCTCAGTTCACTCCTGTCATCGGGAAAAAGGTATGTTAGTCTGAAAACAGCGACCTCCAGGTTATGGAACAGCTTCTTCCCAACAACCATCAGGTTCTTCAACACTACACACACCAGCTAAACTCCGAACTACGAATAGTCTTGGTTGCACTGGGAACTTCAGGCTTTTGTCTTGCACTAATTGTTTTTTTAATCTATTGACCTATTTTTCATCTTTTTTTTTTGTTGGAGCAGAATTAGGCCATTTAACCCATCAAGTCTACTCTGCCATTCAATCATGGCCGATCTTTCTTTCCCTCTCAACCTCACTGTCCCACCTACTCCCCATAACCCCTGACACCTCACTAATCACGAATCTGTCACTCCCCGCCTTTTAAAAATATCCATTGACTTGGCTTCCACAGATTCACAACCCTCTGATTAAAGAAATTCCTCCTCATCCCCTTTCTGAAGGTTCATTTGGTTTATTATGTTATTTATACGTGTACTGTGTTTACGGACCTTTTAAGCTGCTGCAAGCAAGAGTTTCATTGTTCCAATTTTCCATACATATGACAAGTAAACACTTGACTCTTGGTTCTTGAAGGAGTTTGAGCGACATCCAGTCAGTTCTGAGATCTTCCAACATCAACAGATCAAACTGATGAACGCAAGAATTCATTTCCATTATTTTAGTTTTTAGTTTTGGAGATACAGTGCGGAAACAGGCCCTTCGGCCCACTGAGTCCGTGCTGACCAGCGATTCGCCAACACTATCCTACACACACTAGGGACAATTTACACATACACCAAGCCAATTAACCTACATACCAACATGTCTGAAGAAGGGTCTCGACCCAAAACGTCACCCATTCCTTCTCTCCAGAGATGCTGCCTGACCCGCTGAGTTACTCCACCATTTTGTGTCCACCTTGGATTTAAACCAGCATCTGCAGTTTTCCTTCCTGACCTGCATACCTGTACGTCTTTGGAGTGTGTGAGGAAACCGAATTTCTCGGAGAAAACCCACGCGGGTCACGGGGAGAATGTAAAACCCCGTACAGACAGCACCCGTGGTCGGGATCGAACCCGGGTCCCCAGCGCTGCAAGCGCTGTAAGGCAGCAACTCTGCCATTGAGCAATCAAGACGAGTTCACCCTGCAATGATTACTGTTTAGAACTTTAAGCTCCAGTTGATGCCAGTGTGGGTTGAAACATATGTTATGTGAATAATTACACCACTGGGTGTGAATCTGATGCTGGGAGATTGTCAGTAGCATTAACACGAACAATACACAGAAGTGATGGTCCAATTTCACAACAAAGTGGGATTTCACCTGGAGGTGATTGCTAGCATTATATTCTCCAGATAACACTGAAATAGGATAATCTGTTTCTTAAAAAAACAACCACGTGATCCAATTTCAATTTTAAATGTGATTTAAATTTTATGGGGACTTATTTGTAACTTACAGCCATTCTAAAGTAAAGGACATTGACCCAAAATGTTAACTCTGTTTATTTCCACAGATTTTCCCCAGCTGGATCTACTGAATTGTCTTTATTTTTAAATTATTGAACTTATTGTGCAGTTCTGGTCGCCAAATTATAGGAAGGATGTTGACAAAATGAAGAGGGTACAGAGGAGATTTACTAGAATGTTGCCTGGGTTTCAGCACTTAGGCTACAGAGAGAGGTTGAACAGGTTGGGTCTTTATTCTTTGGAGCGTAGAAGGTTGAGGGGGGACTTGATAGAGGTTTTTAAAATTTTGAGAGGGACGGACAGAGTTGACGTGGGTAGGCTTTTCCCTTTGAGAGTGGGGAAGATTCCAACAAGGGGACATAGCTTCAGAATTGAGGGACAAAGGTTTAGGGGTAACATGAGGGGGAACTTCTTTACTCAGAGGGTGGTGGCTGTATGGAATGGGCTTCCGGTGGAAGTGGTGGAGGCTGGCTCGATTTTATTATTTAAGAGTAAATTGGATAGGTATATGGATAGGAGGGGATTAGAGGGTTATGGTCTGAGTGCAGGTAGATGAGACTAGGTCAGGGAGAATGGTCGGCGTGGACTGGTAGGGCCGGACAGGCCTGTTTCCATGCTGTAGTTGTTATATATGTTATATATGTTCTACTCTTTGTTAATTTTAGGGTGCAGAATAATTATGCAAACTGCAAAACAAATCTCTACAATTCACGCATCATTTTGAAATTATTTTAAAGATGTAATTTGGGTTTTGTAAGTGTTTTTGATTGGAAAGTCCTTGTGGAGTCACAGAGTCATACAATGTGGAAACAGGCCCTTCAGCCCATCTTGCCCATGCCGACCAACATGCCACATCTACACTCGTCCCATCTCCCTGCATTTGGCTCATATCCCTCTAAACCTATCCTATCTGTGTACCTGTCCAAATATTTTTATAAACGCTGCAATAGTATCTGCCTCAACTACCTCCTCCGGCAGCTTGTTCCATATACTAACCACCCTTTGCGTGAAAAAGTTGCCCCTCAGGTTCCTATGAAATCTTTTCCCCCCCCTCCAACTTACACCCTTGTCCTTTTAAAATCTGATCAGCAATGTGCATTAGTAAACTTGTATCACTGACAATTTTATCATTGGGGCGGCACAGTGGTGCAGCGGTAGAGTTGCTACCTCACAGCACTGTCGATACAGTTTGTATGTTCTCCCCATGACCTGCGTGGATTTTCTCCATATTCTTTGGTTTCCTCCCACACTCCAAAGATGCACAGGTTTGTAGGTTAATTGACTTGGTATAAATGTAAATAGTCCCTCACATGTGTAGGATAGTGTAAGCGTGCGGGGATTGTTGGTCTGCGCGGACTTGGTAGGATGAAGTGAAGGGCCTAGACAATCGACAATAGACAATAGGTGCAGGAGTAGGCCATTCGGCCCTTCGAGCCAGCACCACCATTCAATGTGATCATGGCTGATCATTCTCAATCAGTACCCCGTTCCTGCCTTCTCCCCATACCCCCTGACTCCACTATCCTTAAGAGCTCTATCTAGTTCTCTCTTGAATGCATTCAGAGAACTGGCCTCCACTGCCTTCTGAGGCAGTGAATTCCACAGATTTACAACTCTCTGACTGAATCTTTTTTTCCTCATCTCCGTTTTAAATGGCCTACCCCTTATTCTTAAACTGTGGCCCCTGGTTCTGGACTCCCCCAACATTTGGAACATGTTTCCTGCCTCTAACGAGTCCAACCCCTTAATAATATTATATGTTTCGATAAGATCCCCTCTCATTCTTCTAAATTCCAGTGTATACAAGCCTAGCCGCTCCAGTCTTTTGTAATATCACTGTTTCCGCGCTGTATCTCTAAGCTAAACTAAAAATCAAATGTATGGAGAACTTTTAGATTTTATGCAAGAAGAAAGTGGTCGCTTTGTAGCCCATGTTACCGAGATTGAAAACATCGATCTCCTGATGCCTTATACATAAGAACTCGTTCCACTGCACAGGTTGTTGCTTTAATCTAAGGCATCTCATCGAGATGAAAGGTTTGCACTGCCCTTCGATTCTTACTCATCTAAAAATAGCTGCTACTAAGCTTTTGTGTAACATAGCATCCGAGCAGCAGGGCCTGACACTTTCTTGAACAGGAGAAAGGGAGAAATAATGTGAGAGAGACGCATACTGGTTGGGCAAAGGAGCCAACCTCCTCCCAGCAAACAATTAAAGAATTTAATCACACGCTGTCTTCTCAATTAAAGGACGTGCAGTAATTGCAGACCTCCCCAGGCACAACCTGCTCCCGTGTTTGACTCTCAGAGTACCGGCTGGATGGATCAGCATGCCTCTGGACCAGATTCCAGATCATTAAACTGAATATAGACACCAAATGCTGCAGTAACTCAGCGGGCCAGGCAGCATCTCCGGAGCAAAGGAAAAGGTGATGTTTCTTCAAACTGAACGGGCCCTGCCTCTTGTCTAGAACGATTCAATATGAAGCCAGTTTTGCCTCAACAATATTTCTTTATGGCCTTACTACTAGCTGGGAATACCACACAAGCAGAGTCTGAAGTAGGGTCTCCACCTGAAACGTCACCTATTCCTTTACTCCAGAGATGCTGCCTGACCCATTAAGTTACTTCAGCATTTATGCACATAAAAGCAACTGAAAAAAATCAAATATATATATATATATATATATATATAAGGGTCGAGACCCTTCTTCAGACGATTCCTTTCCTCCACAGATGCTGCCTGTCCTGCTGAGTTACTCCAGCCTTTTGTGTCTATCTTTGTCTTAAACCAGCATCCGTGTCTATCTTTGTTTTAAACCAGCATCTGCAGTTCCTTCCTAATAAAGCTGGAGTAACTCAGCAGGAACAGCACACATTCCTTCCCACCAGAGATGCTGCCTGTTCCGTAGAGTTACTCCAGCATTATATATATATAGATTTATACAAATTGCTTGCAAAAGAAAGACTGATTTCTAGAGCAACTTTCACAGCCTGAAGATGTTCCAAAGAATGTCTGCAAAAGAACATTCACTGCTGTAATATTGCCAATGAGGTTTGTACCTTGCAGCCAGGTTTGTCCCTTGCAGGTTTCCACAAACAACAATGTGCCCATTAATTAATCTATTTTTCGCATGTTGAGTAAGGTTCAATGTCGGTTAGGGCACTGAGACATGTTTCATTTGTTTTCTCAAAGAAACATAGAAAATAGGTGCAGGAGTAGGCCATTCAGCCCTTCGTAGAAAACATAGAAAACATGGAAAATAGGTGCAGGAGGAGGCCATTCAGCCCTTCATAGAAAACATAGAAAACAGGTGCAGGAGGAGGCCATTCGGCCCATCCACCCAGCACCGCCATTCATTGTGATCATGGCTGATCGTCCACAATCAATAACCCGTGCCTGCCTTCTCCCCATATCCCTTGATTCCACTAGCCCCTAGAGCTCTATCTAACTCTCTCTAAAATCCATCGAGTGATTTGGCCTCCACTGCCCTCTGTGGCAGAGAATTCCACAAATTCATAACTCTCTGGGTGAAAAAGTTTCTTGTCACCTCAGTTTTAAATGGCCTCCCCTTTATTCTAAGACTGTGGCTCCTGGTTCTGGACTCGCCCAACATTGGGAACATTTTTCCTGCACCTAGCTTGTCCAGTCCTTTTATAATTTTATATGTTTCTATAAGATCCCCTCTCATCCTTCTAAATTCCAGTGAATACAAGCCTAGTCTTTTCAATCTTTCCTCATATGACAGTCCCGCCATCGCAGGGATCAATCTCGTGAACCTACGCTGCATTGCCTCAAATTAGGAGACCAAAACTGGACACAATACTCCAGATGTGGTCTTACCAGGGCCCTATACAACTGCAGAACCTCTTTACTCCTGTACTGAAATCCTCATGTTATGAGGACCCTGAGATGCAGACCATCAGGCCCAGGGGATTTATCATCCTTCAGTCCCATTAGTCTACCCTATACTATTTCTCGCCTAATGAAAATTTCTTTCAGTTCCTCTACCCCGCTAGATCCTCTGTCATTTCCTTGTTACCCATAATAATTTCACCAGTGTCTGCCTTCAAGGGACCCACAATTGACTTTACTACTCTTTTTCTCTTAACATATCTAAAGAAGCTTTTACTGTCCTTCTTTATATTCTTGGCCAGCTTCCCCTCATATTTCATGTTTTCAGCCCATATTGCCCGTTTTGTTACCTTCTGTTGTCCTATGAAAGTTTCACAATCCTCTGACTTCCCGCTACTACTCTTTGCTGTGTTATACATCTTTTCTTTTAGTTTTATTCCATCCCTAACTTCCCTTATAGACAATAGACAATAGGTGCAGGAGTAGGCCATTCGGCCCTTCGAGCCAGCACCGCCATTCAATGTGATCATGGCTGATCATTCTCAATCAGTACCCCGTTCCTGCCTTCTCCCCATACCCCCTGACTCCGCTATCCTTAAGAGCTCTATCTAGCTCTCTCTTGAATGCATTCAGAGAATTGGCCTCCACTGCCTTCTGAGGCAGAGAATTCCACAGATTAACAACTCTCTGGCTGAAAAAGGTTTTTCCTCATCTCAGTCCTAATTGGCCTACCCCTTATTCTGGGGTGACCCCTGGTTCTGGACTCCCCCAACACGGGGAACATTTTTCCTGCATCTAGCCTGTCCAATCCCTTAATAATTTTATATGTTTCTATAAGATATCTCATCCTTCTAAATTCCAGTGACTACAAGCCCAGTCGATCCAAAAATAGAGCCATGAATTCCCTTAAATCTGGCTGACAAAGCAGACGATTCTTGGTTTAATGGCTGATCTCAATCCGATCCACAGCACTATCTCACCATCACGTTGCCAAGCCAACCCAAAGGTGTGGAATCTGGTCACTACAGATTATGCCATAACAGGCCTGGATAGAGTAGATGTGTAGAGGACATTCCCACGAGTGGGAGGGTCTAGGACCAGAGGTCATAGCCTCAGAATTAAAGGACATTCCCTTAGGAAGGAGATGAGGAGGAATTTCTTTAGTCAGAGGGTAGTGAATCTGTGGAATTCATTGGCACAGTAGGCTGTGGAGGCCAAGCCAATGTATATTTTTAGGACAGAGATAGATAGATTCTTGAATCATCCGGGTGTCACGGGTTATGGGGAGAAAGGCAGGAGAATGGGGTTAGGAGGGAGAGATAGATCAGCCATGATTGAATGGCGAAGTGGACTTGATGGGCCGAATGGCCTCATTCGGCTCCGACCACATGAACCTATGAACGTTCTGAAGATTGTGAGATCGGGCGGTCACGGTGGCGCAGCGGTAGAGTTGCTGCCTTACCGCAAATGCAGCGCCGGGGACCCGTGTTCGATCCCGACTACTACGGGCGCTGTCTTTGCGGAGTTTGTACGTTCTCCCCGTGACCTGCGTGGGTTTCCTCCGAGATCTTCGGTTTCCTCCCACACTCCAAAGACGTACAGGTATGTAGGTGAATTGGCTTGGTGTAAATGTAAAAATTGTCCCTAGTGAGTGTTGGCGGACCAGGTGGGCCGAAGGGCCTGTTTCCTCGCTGTATCTCTAAACTAAACGGAACTGAAACTGATGTTGATTGAAATGATGCCGAATGCCAACTCGTCATCCAATGAACGAGTGCGACCTCATGTTCTGCACGGACATTGTGGGCCGAAGGGCTTGTTCCTGTGCTGTACTGTCCTATGTTCGATCTTCTGCGAATGACTCAGTAAGGGGTATAGGGACCAAAATGCTGAAACAGTTAAGCGTTGTAACGGCCTGACTGAAAAATAATTTGCATTTATATAATGTTATAAAACATCCCTGAGCTCCATAGGCGAGTTAGCAAGAAAATTTGTTGCCATGCTGCATTGAGATATTATGACAGGGCTGCAAATGCTTGATCAAGGAGTTAAGATTTAAGAACAAATGAGTCGGAGCAGGAATAGGTCATCCAGCCCTTCGAGACTGCTCTGCCATTCATTAAGACTGTGACTGATCTTTTACATCAGCACTATTTTCCAGCACTAGCCCCAGATCCCTTGGTTCCCTTAATGTTCAAAAATCAATCAATCTGTGTATGGAGTGAATGCAACGATTGAGCCTTCTTCGTCCTCCGTGGTTGAGAATTCTCCCCGTGGCGCAGCGGTAGAGTCGCTGCCTTACAGCGCCAGGGAACCGGGCTCCGATCCTGACTACGGCTGCGGTCTGCACGGAGCTTATACATCTGCACTGCAGTTGTACAGGGCCTTGGTGAGACCGCACCTGGAGTATTGTGTGCAGTTTTGGTCTCCTAATCTGAGGAAAGACGTTCTTGCCTTAGAGGGAGTACAGAGAAGGTTCACTAGATTGATCCCTGGGATGGCGTACAAAGACGTACAGGTATGTAGGTTAATTGGCTGGGTAAATGTAAAAATTGTCCCTAGTGGGTGTAGGATAGTGTTGATGTACGGGGATCACTGGGCGGCACGGACTTGGAGGGCCGAAAAGGCCTGTTTCCGGCTGTAGATATATGATATGATATGATATGATATGGCGGGAAGATTGTTCCCGATGTTGGGGGAAGTCCAGAACCAGGGGTCACAGCTTAAGGATAAGGGGGAAGTCTTTTAGGACCGAGATGAGAAAACATTTCTTCACACAGAGAGTGGTGAATCGGTGGAATTCTCTGCCACAGAAGGTAGTTGAGGCCAGTTCATTGGCTATATTTAAGAGGGAGTTAGATGTGGCCCTTTTTGCTAAGGGGATCAGGGGGTATGGAGAGAAGGCAGGTACAGGTTACTGAGCTGGATGATCAGCCATGATCATATTGAATGGCGGTGCAGGCTCGAAGGGCCGAATGGCCTACTCCTGCACCTATTTTCTATGTTTCTCCCCGTGACCGCGTGGGTTTTCTCCGGGTGCTCCGGTTTCCTGCCCCACTCCAAGGACATACAGGTTTTTCGGTTCATAGGCTTTGGTAAATTGCAAACCGTCCCTAGTGTGTAGGATGGTGTTAGTGTACGGGGTGTGTGTTGGCTGGCGCGCGGGGGGCCGAAGGGCCTGTTTCCGCGCTACATCTCTAAAGTCTAAAGTGAAGAAAGAAACATGCAAGAATTTAGCAAAGACAGTCTTAGGCTCAAACACAGTGGTGTTCATGCAAGAAGGTTAAAGTCTGGTGCCCACGTCAGAACAGGCTAGTCTGCTTGGATCAATAGAGCCTGCATCAAGGATTGGCGGTGATTTTTTTTGTTTTGAGGATTGACATTTATTTTCTTATCACGTGTACCGAGGTACAGTGAAGAGCTTTTTTGATGCGTGGTATCCAGTCAACGGAAAGACTGCACATGGTTACAATCAAGCCGTCCACAGTGTGCAGATACAGGATAAAGTCATCTACAGTTAGTGCATGATAAATTACAGTTAAGTCCGATTAAAGATAGTGCGAGGGTCTCCAATGAGGTTCAGTATAAACATAGAAACATAGAAAATAGGTGCAGGAGTAGGCCATTCGGCCCTTCAAGCCTGGTGAACCAACGCTGCACCCCCTCAATGTCTTTCCTCAAACTAGCAGACCAAAACTGCACAAAATACCGCCAGGGCGGTCTCACTAGGGCCCTGTACAACTGCTCCTTGCTCCTCCTTGCTCCTATACTCAAATCCACTCGCTATGAAGGCCAACATGCTATTTGCTTTCTTCACTGCCTGCTGTGCCTACATGCTTACTTTCAGTGGCTGATGTACAAGCACACCCAGGTCTCGTTGCACCTCCCCTTTTCCTAATCTGACACCATTCAGGTAATAATCGGCCTTCTTGTTCTTCTGGTCACGTGTACCGAGGTACAGTGAAAAGCTGTTGTGTTGCGTGCAGGCAGCCGGCAGGGCCACCAGGGCCAGGGAAGGCAGGAAGACATCAGCATCTTCACCTGCCACTGCGTCTTCTCCGATCCTCCCCTTGTCCACAAGGCTGGGCTTCCCAAAAAGACCCCAGCTCACCAGTAACGACGGCACCACTGACATCGCCAAACTCGATGGTCAACCGATGGACATGGACGTTGCGTGAATCTTATCAACCCGAGGCGTTGCCAGCCAAGGTAGGACACCTACTCTTTGACGGGTGAACGGGTTTGTTCCATGTGAATTAAGTCAATTGGCTCCCTCACAGAGAATAAATAAAGTTTCACTAACATTTTTAGAATTTTCAAAAGTTACAGAGAAATGAAGATAAAAGCTGGTTTAGATTCAAGTGCACCAGTATCTCTCCAAAGACCAAAATCAATAGGTCATTAGTCCATCTGAGTCTGGGAATCGGTAGAAGAGAAGATGAGTAATTGGAGATGAACATCCAAGGCGTAAACGTTGATTCAGTTCTGCGAGCTTGTATTCGCCCTTAGAATTTTAAGTCAACCATCAAAGTCTGGAATTAATGCCAGTATATTCGTTATGTTTAGACATACAGCATGAAAACAGGCCCTTCGGCCCACCAAGTCCATGTTGACCAACGATCATCCAGTCACACTAGTTCTATGTTATCCCACGCTCTCATTCACTCCTTAAACATAAGGGGCAATTTACAGAACCCAATTAACCTACAAATGTTTTGCAATTTTGGGATGTGGGTGGAAACCGAAGCACCTGGAGGAAACGCACACGATACCATTGATTTTGGTGAGACAGAAAAAGTAACTAGCTGCTGATTCAGTGGGTCAGGCAGCCTTTCAGGTTGGGACCTTCTATTAGACTGATTTAGATTTTTTAGATTTAGATTTAGAGATACAGCGCAGAAACAGGACCTTCGGCCCACCGGGTCCGCGCCGCCCAGCGATCCCCGCACACTAACACTATCCTACACCCACTAGGGACAATTTTTACATTTGCCCAGCCAATTAACCTACAAACCTGTCCATCTTTGGAGTGTGGGAGGAAACCGAAGATCTCGGAGAAAACCCACGCAGGTCACGGGGAGAACGTACAAACTCTATACAAACAGCGCCCGTAGTCAGGATTGAACCTGAGTCTCCGGCGCTGCATTCGCTGTAAGGCAGCAACTCTACCGCTGCGCCACCGTGCCGCCATTGTAGTTGGTGGGCGAAAGCTGGAAGGGACCCGAGGGTGGGACAAAGACTGGATGGGCCAAATGGCCTCCTTCCAGCTTGAGAGACAAGAAAAAATAAAAATGCTGCTGTTGTAGTTCATGCCACCCTCTGAAGTTACCAACCTGGATTGAAAAGCAAGTGTCGTTAAATTGTTTGTGTATGTTTATTTTTGTTTACTGTTTGTAATTCATTCATATCACTTGAATTTATATTCTATTGCGTTACTTTAAGAGTGGCACAGTGGCGCAGCGGTAGAGTTGCTGCCTTACAGCACTTACAGCAACAGAGTCCCTGGTTCAATCCCCACTATGGGTGCTGCGTGTACGGAGTTTGTATGTTGTCAGCGTGGGTTTTCTCCATGATCTTCGGTTTCCTCCCGCAGTCCAAAGACGTACAGGTTTGTAGGTTAATTGACTTGGTATAAATGTAATATTCCTAGTGTGTGTAGGGTAGTGTTAAGTGCAGGGCTCGCTGGTCGGTGTGTTCTTGGTGGGCCGATGGGCCTGCTTCCGCGCTGTATCTCTAAACTTTATTTATCATGAATCATTTCGAAGATCTTTGATGGCAGTGAGTTGTTGAATGGGTGCTGGGTGGAGGAGTTTAGAGACACAGCGCAGAAACAGGCCCTTCGGCCCACCGAGATCGTACCGACCAGCAATCCCCACACATTAACACAATCCTACACACACTGGGTGCGATTTACACTTACACCAAGTATACAAAGCCCAGCCAATTAACCTACAAACATGTAGTATGTCTTTGGAGTGCGGGAGGAAACCAAAGATCTTGGAGAAAACCCACGCGGTCACGGGGAGAACGTACAAACTCCATGCAGACAGCACCAGTAGTCGGGATCGAACCCGAGTCTCATGCGCTTCAAGCGCTGTAAGGCAGCAACTCCAACACCGACTGAGAAAAATATTAGTGGAATAAAGAGATCGGACCTTGTTATTAGGACCTCAGGACCTGCCAGCTCAGGCCCACTGACTGTCACAGGTTGCTACACCTTGAGCTAGAGTTGCAGAGGTGAGGCCCAGAGCCTGTTTCTGCGACAAGCAGGTGTTGCCGAGGGAGCAGAACGGTTGCCGGGTGGGGTCAAATGCGAGCAGCCCATTTTAAAGCAAAATAAATACCCGCATTGCTTTAGAGTCAGCCAGGATGTTGCAAGGAGTCGACGGTCTGAGCTACAGGGACATGTTGTGTGGGCTGGGACTATTTCTTGGAGCGCAGGAGGATGAGGGGAGATCTTACAGAGGTGTATAAAATCATGAGATGAATAGATCGGGTAGACGCACAGAGTCTCTTGCCCAGAGTCGGTGAATTGAGGACCAGAGACATAGGTTAAAGGTGAGGGGGGAAATATTTAATAGGAATCTGAGGGGTAACTTTTTCACACAAAGGGTGGCGTGTGTACGAGCTGCCAGAGGAGGTATTCGAGGCAGGTACTATTGCAATGTTTAAGAAACATTTAGACAGGTACATGGATAGGACAGGTTTAGAGGGATATGGGCAAAACGCGGTCAGGTGGGACATGTTGGTCGGTGTGGGCAAGAAAGGCCAAAGGACCTGTTTCCACGCTGTATGACTCTTTGACCCTATAAACTCACAGCCGCTATTAGTCATACACCAATGGAGTCTAATTGCCACACAGCATGAAAACAGGCCCTTCGGCCCAACTCGTCGATGCTCACCCATCTAAGCCAGTGCCATTTGACTGCATTTGGTTCATATCCCTCTAAACCTTTCCTATTTATGTACCTGTCCAAATATTTTTTTAATATTGTTATTATAATAACAGCAAGTTATGTTATCGAGCCAGTTTGTGGAGCACCATCCCACAGGCATTTTCTCTTGACCTTGGCCAAGGGGGAAGTACTGGTCTCAATGCCAGGTTGACTCCCGTGGCCTTCTCCTAAATAGTACAATGGCAACTCGATCATCTATCTGAGAGAAGAGTCGCAGGTCTCCTCTGAATAACAGTGCATCTGAGAGCATTCCTTTGGTTGTGTGGAGGGATTTCCCTGCTGATACCTTGGGAGGGGATCTCGGATCTGCACCCTCAGCTCCGCGCTGGGTGTGGGATAGGGAGAGGGAGAGGGAGAGGGATGACTGCCCAATGTCTTCTGCAAGAGGCACCAAGATCTCGCTCTCCTCAGTACGGCAAAGGTCAGCCCGCAAGGCCAAGGGCTGATGGTGCGGCTAATTGCATCATGCTGATACTTTAAAGGATGACCAAAAAGAATCAATCGCGTCTTTTAGACAATAGACAATAGACAATAGGTGCGGGAGGAGGCCATACGGCCCTTCGAGCCAGCACCGCCATTCAATGTGATCATGGCTGATCATTCTCAATCAGTACCCCGTTCCTGCCTTCTCCCCATACCCCCTGACTCCGCTATCCTTAAGAGCTCTATCTAGCTCTCTCTTGAATGTATTCAGAAAATTGTCCTCCATTGCCTTCTGAGGCAGAGAATTCCACAGATTTACAACTCTCTGACTGAAAAAGTTTTTCCTCATCTCCATTCTAAATGGCCTACCCCTTATTCTTAAACTGTGACCCCTTGTTCTGGACTCCCCCAACATTGGGAACATGTTTCCTGCCTCTAACTTGTCCAACCCCTTAATAATCTTATACGTTTCGATAAGATCCCCTCTCATCCTTCTAAATTCCAGTGTATACAAGCCTAGTCGCTCCAGTCTTTCAACATACGACAGTCCCCCCATTCCGGGAATTAACCTTTCTGGTCCATACTTCTGACACCTTATGACCGCGTTCTTTTCTCTCTCTGCCCATTAAACAGTGGAGATTCTTATCGGGCTGTATCTATCCAAGCCCCTTACCAACCTTAATGAGACCGGGGGTGGACACAAGATACCGGAGTAACTCAGCGGGACAGGCAGCATCTCTGGAGAGAAGGAATGGGTGACATTTCGGGTCGAGACCCTTCTTCAGACTGACCCGAAACATCACCCATCCCTTCTCTCCAGAGATGCCGCCTGTCCCGCTGAGTTACTCCAGCATTCTGTGTCTACCTTCGATTTAAGAACCAGCATCTGCAGTTCTTTCCTACACTTAATGAGACCGGGAGTGAGCTGCACTCTTTCCCCCACAGAGTCTTGGATCCTTGATGACCTGGTGAAGAGAACAGTGGACAACGATGCACTTATACACCACCTCCCTCTGTGGCTCACAAATCCCTCAGCAGTGTCCAGTGGGTTTCAACCAGCAGGCCTGGAGGCCTGAGGAAAAGATGTACAAGAAGCGCAGTAAAAGTAATTTAACGGGGACACAATTGCCCTTTCGCTGAAGAGATTCTCCCACGTTCCTGCACTACTCAATCGAGAGATAATCAAGCTCGTTTGGTTGCCGAAGGTTACAGAGAACACTGTTTTTTTAAGAAACGGAAAGAGAGCTTGACTTTCCATACACTCTCCCTTTGTTCGGACACTAGCTATCTTTCAAGGAAAGAAACACAGTCCATTCATTACCTTGGGACAATGTAAAAATAATATTTGCTTTATTCAAACGGGACGGAGGCCAAGTGCCTTAGTTTGCTTGCCTGAAAGTTCTCTTTCTCTGGGATACATTGAGGTCGGCAGCAGGAAATAAGAGAATAATCCAATTGCCAGGATCAGCAATGGACTCATTCATTCCTGGACCTCGGTTTGGAAAAGGTATGACAGAGATACTGCCTTATTCAAAGCGAAATGAAAAGTTGAATTCATGAATGACATAGCGGGCGGCCAGTTTTTTAAAAAAAATACATTTTCAGAATAAAGGGTTCAATTGAGTTGCCACACTCAAATCAACAATTGTACTAAGAGCAATGAATGATGAAAAAGTAATGATCATAAACTCTGAGTTCATTTGCATTCACAGATAATTAACAGAATAGGATTTGTGTCCTTCTGACCAACAACCACGCAGTCCTTCATCCATCCTTCACCACCACAACTAAGACGCCACTGAGATCAACACCAAGAAGGTCCAACACTAAAACTATTGTCTCCTGTGATGACTTTGTCCTTTGCCATTCATCACCGTTGACAGTTGTGTGTGGAACAGATAAATTAGTCTTTTCTCCCAGAGAGTTCTTCCGATGAGAGGACTTGATTGCCCCGGCTACACAAACCAGACAAGGCTGCAATTCTGAAGAATTCACATCTGTGGTCAGACCATCAGCGACGTCGTTTATCAGCATTAACCCACTCTGGCCTGTGATATCCATCCTGCCCCTAACCTTCTCACACCCTGCATATTGTTGGGTTTCTTCCTCCTTGGCTTCCTTCATCTTCCTCAATGCTCGAGTGCCAACAGCAGCTGGGATCTTGTTCCAGTGTAACACTCACCATAATGATGTTCTTCATGTAGGAGCCCAGACAGTGAGAGACAACAGGGCATTGCTTTAAAGCCAATTGCCAGGAAAAGCAATGGACTCATTCACTTCTAGACTTCTGTTTGGAGAGAGTGTGCATTTCACCTACAAGCTCGGATAGTTTTAGACAACAAGGCATTGCACCAGAGGGAACAGAAAGCTATTGTGCATCCTGTCCACACCCAAGTATCTCCTAACAGGGCCTCTGCTCAGTAAGACTGATTGAGAACTTTAGCCAAACTTCCCTTTCCTAATGCAAGGGCTTTGCAGCCAACTACAGCAATGTCTGAAGAAGGGTCCTTTTTCTGGAGAAAAAGGATAGGCGACATTTCAGGTCTGATGAAGGGTCTCAACCTGAAATGTCACCGTCCTTTTTCTCCAGAGTTGCTGCCTGACCCGCTGAGTTACTCCAAAATGTTGTGTTTATCTGCTAGAACAAGGGGAGGGGGAGGGAGAGGGAGAGGGGGAGGGGGAGGGGGAGGGGGAGGGGGAGGGGGAGGGGGAGGGGGAGGGGGAGGGAGAGGGAGAGGGAGAGGGAGAGGGAGAGGGAGAGGGAGAGGGAGAGGGAGAGGGAGAGGGAGAGGGAGAGGGAGAGGGAGAGGGAGAGGGAGAGGGAGAGGGAGAGGGAGAGGGAGAGGGAGAGGGAGAGGGAGAGGGAGAGGGAGAGGGAGAGGGAGAGGGAGAGGGAGAGGGAGAGGGAGAGGGAGAGGGAGAGGGAGAGGGAGAGGGAGAGGGAGAGGGAGAGGGAGAGGGAGAGGGAGAGGGAGAGGGAGAGGGAGAGGGAGAGGGAGAGGGAGGGGGAGAGGGAGAGACTGCCTCTCCCGCCGAGTTACTCCAGCATCTTGTGTCTATCTTCGATTTAAACCAGCATCTGCAGTTCCTTCCTACACTAACCAGACCACCCGTCATTGACTCCATCTACACTTCACACCACCTTGGTAAAGCAGCCAACATAATCGAGGACCTTTCACATCCCGGCCATTCCCTCTTCTCCCATTCCCATCAAGCAGAAGATACAAAAGCTCGAAAACACGTATCACAAGACTGAGAAACAACTTCTTCCCTTCCATTATCAGACTTCAGAATGGTCCTCCCATCAGCGAAAGTGTTTAGTCCTGATCTTCCTACCTACCTCATTGCGGACATTTGACTTTTTCTCTGGAACTTAATGCTACAATGCTGAAAAACTATATTCTGCACTCCGGTGTCTTTCTCTCTGCTCTACCTGTTGTATCTGCCTATGGCCTGTTTGTATTAGAAACATAGAAACATAGAAAATAGGTGAAGGAGGAGGTCATTCGCCTTTCGAGCCAGCACCGCCATTCATTGTGATCATGGCTGATCATCCACAATTGGTAACCTGTGCTCAACTTCTCCCCATATCCCTTGATTCCACTAGCCCCCCAGAGCTCTATCTAACTCTCTCTTAAATTCATCCAGTGATTTGGCCTCCAATGCCCTCTGTGGCAGAGAATTCCACAAATTCACAGCTCTCTGGGTGAAAAAGTTCCTTCTCACCTCAGTTTTAAATGGCTTCCCCTTTATTCTAAGACTGTGGCCCCTGGTTCTGGACTCCCCCAACATTGGGAACATTTTTCCTGCATCTAGCTTGTCCAGTCCTTTTATAATTTTATATGTCTCTATAAGATCCCCTCTCATCCTTCTAAACTCCAGTGAATACAAGCCTAGTCTTTTCAATCTTTCCTCGTATGACAGTCCCGCCATCCCAGGGATCAATCTCGTGAACCTACGCTGCACTGCCTCAATTACAAGGATGTCCTTCCTCAAATTAGGAGACCAAAACTGTACACAATACTCCAGATGTGGTCTTACCGGGGCCCTATACAACTGCAGAAGAACCTCTTTACTCCTATACTGAAATCCTCTCGTTATGAAGGCCAACATTCCATTCGCCTTCTTCACTGCCTGCTGTACCTGCACGCCATTCATGTATAATACTGTCTGATTTGATTCGAGAGCAGACAAACAAAAGCCTTTCACTGTATTTCAGTGCACATGACAATAATAATAAACCAACCACATATTGATGCCATAATTTTTTCCCTCATGGAATTTTTTACATTAAGAAATGCCTGACTCATTATTAAATGGATATTTACAGATGGTTTGTGGCTCATAAATTGATTTATTCTCAAGCCTTCATCTGATTAATGATTTAAGTAGTTCTTATCCTTGACCCTGTTGAAATGCAAGTGACTCGTTTAAAATTTGATCAGGTGAAACGACCTATATATTATCGGTCATTTTTGTGGATGGGTACATGACTCATTCTGATCAGAAGTGATAGGAGCAGAATTAGGCCATTAGGCCCCACAAGTGTACTCTGCCATTCAATCACGGCTGATCTATCTCTCCCTCCTAACCCCATTCTCCTGCCTTCTCCCCATAACCTCGGACTAATCAAGAATCTATCTCTGCCTTAAATATATCCACTGACTTTGCCTCCACAGCCTTCTGTGGCAAATAATTCCACAGATTCACCATCCTGACTACGGTAATTCCTCCTCATCTCCTTCCTAAAAGAATGTCTAATTGTAGACTCTCCCACTGGTGGAAACATCCTCTCCGCATCCAATCTATCCAAGCCTTTCCCTAGTTTTGTAGGTTTCGATGAGGTTCCAGCCTCATTCTTCTAAACTCTAGCGAGTACAGGCCCAGTGCTGTCAAACGTTCATCAGATGTGAACCTACTCATTCCTGGATCAATTTTAGACAAGCATTTGTTAATGAATCGGCGAGTAATAGAGGCATCGAAACATAGAATATAGGTGCAGCAGTAGACCATCCGGCCCTTCGAGCCAACACCGTCATTCAATATGTTAGAAAACAACTGCAGATGCTGGTACAAATCGAAGGTATTTATTTCAAGAATATCTGAAGAAGGGTCTCGACCTGAAACGTCACCCATTCCTTCTCTCCTGAGGTGCTGCCTGACCTGCTGAGTTACTCCAGCATTTTGTGAAATAAATACCGCCATTCAATATGGTCATGGCTGATCATCCACAATCAGTACCCTGTCCCTGCGTTCTCCCCACATCCCTTGATTCTGTTAGCCCTGCTCTATCCAACTCTCTCTTAAATATATCCAGTGAATTGGCTTCCACTCCCTTTTGCTGGCAGAGAATTCCACAGATTCACAACTCTCTGGGTGAAAAAGTTTTTCCTCATCTCAGTCCTAAATGGCCTACCCCTTATTCTTAAACTGTGACCCCCTGGTTCTGGACTTCCCCCAGAACACCGGGAACATTTTTCCTGCCATTACGAGGGATGAACAGAAATAAAGATAGAGAAGGGCCGGCCGGGCTGTGAACGAGCTCGCTTTTAGTGGCGTGCAAAGATGCACATCAGGCTTGGGTTCAAAAGTGGAAGATGGCAAATGAAAGGCTCGGATGACGGGGCCAGGCAGCTTTTAATGAAAACCGTAAACCTCAGTGGCAGTTGCTGTAATGAGAAACTATTCTTGTGTAATACTACTCGAGATTCATTGTGAAACCAGGGGGCTAGAAAATCCTGTCGGTGACGTCTATGAATGACCCCTTGATATTTCCCTGCGATATCCTTCTGCTATTTTAGCCGAGGTGTCAACCTGCTCGCAAATGAACAGCTCGAAATCTGCGATCAAAGCAGGGGGCAGCTGAATGGAACTGGTGCGATAATGATAATGAAACTGTGGTTATAAACAGAGAGACGGTTGTCAAGAATAAAATATATTGTTCCTGATAAATTACCAGTGATTGCAAAATTTGTAGGTACCGTTTTCAGCCATCTCACATTGTTTGACGTTAATTTGTGTGTTTACACACATGTAATATGTGAGGAATTGTGAAGAATGTGAATGTGATACGTGAAGAAGTTGTCTTGACCCGAAACGTCGCCTAGTCCTTTGTATCCAGTGATGCCGTCTGACCGTTCAGTCACTCCAGCCTTTTGTGTCTACCTTCGTGAGGAATTCATTGTCATGCAGCATGAAAAGCAGGCCATTCGGCCCAACCTATCCATGCTGACCCAGTTGCCTTCCTGAGCTAGTCCCATTTGCCTGTGTGCCGGTGTGTATGTGGCCCATATCCCTCTAAACCTTTCCTATCCACAAACCATCAGCAATGATACCATTATTCTGAGAGCAGATTTACACCGTGCCATTTTGCACACCGTGCCCGTAGCTAGTACAGTGTGGACTCAGTGGGCCGAAGGGCCTGTTTCCGTGCTGCGTGACTCCATACACATTTGCACAAGACTATTTGATGCCTGCCCTTCCAGGAATTAAATAACACAAAGCTTCAGTGCTCCGTCTCCTCCCCTTTAACAACTTTCATTTTAGTCTGCGGGCCATGAAGATAAAAATCTTGGCAATATTTTCTCTGAGGGAACAGTGAGAATAGTGACACAATGAATACATGTCTTTGCACTGCAAACCTTAACGGAAGTCACAGTTATGAGGAACTAATCCTTACTGAAGTGAGAGCAGGTTTGGAGATCAAACAGCCTGTGGTCCACTGTAAGGGGACGTTTGCAAGAAGCTTTGCAATCACCTTATTGCTTGCAATGGTTTCTTTCACAAGGTCTCCGCATATTAGATTTTAGATTTTTTTTTTAGATTTTAAAGATACAGCGCAGAAACAGGCCCTTCGGCCCACCGGGTCCACGCCGCCCAGCGATCCCCGCACACTAACACTATCCTACACCCACTAGGGACAATTTTTACATTTGCCCAGCCAATTAACCTACATACCTGTACGTCTTTGGAGTGTGGGAGGAAACGGAAGATCTCGGAGAAAACCCACGCAGGTCACGGGGAGAACGTACAAACTCCGTATAGACGGCGCCCGTAGTCAGGATCGAACCTGAGTCTCCGGCGCTGCATTCGCTGTAAGGCAGCAACTCTAGCGCTGCGCCACCGTGCCGCAGTGCAAGGTGGTGACCTCAATGAGAGGCATTTAGGTTTTTAATATAAAATGGACGGCGCGGTGGCGCAGCTGTGGTGTTGATGCCTTACAGCGCCAGAGACCCGGGATCGATCCTGACTACGGATGCTTGTCTGCACGCTGTTTGCGCGTTCTCCCCGTGACTTGCGTGGGTTTTCCCCGAGATCTACGGTTTCCTCCCGCACTCCAAAAACGTACAGGTTTTTGGGTTAATTGCCTTGGTATAATTGTCCCGAGTGAGCACAGGGTGAGTGTTACTGTGCGGGGATGGCTGGACAGTGCGGGCCGAAGGGCCTGTTTCTGCACAGTATCTCTAAACTAAGCTAAAACACACTGGGTGAACATTTTGCCACAAGGCAAAGCTTTCACATGCATTCAATTTCACCAGAACACTGACTACGCACATAGACCAGAGACAGCTACTGCACATAAAGCAAATAATTCACATCAGGAAACAAAATCGTTTTCTGTCTGCAATAGTACATCTGTGGGAGGCAGTGGTCTCCATTCAGATGACTTGTCCATTGACCATTGTGTTAATGAGCCCTGTAGATGGCAGAGGACCCAGTGTACCCATCCTTCCTGACATTGTTTGAACGAAGGCAGGATCATCTTCTGAATTGGGCTTCAGTTCCTATGGATAAAGCAGGCAGTCTTTGAGTCAGAACAAGGTCCTGTTGTAAATCCCAACTGTGCGATGAGTCGCAGGTGAACGGGAACTACGTGCGGGAGAGGATCTGGATAAACAGCGACGACGGTAGAGCGCGCATGAGCGGGGGGGCGACTGACGGATTTTCTATCAACGGTCAGGATCAATGCTGGGTTGCCCTGAGCAACCGAGGAAGGGATTGGTAGCAACGTCGCCGTGTCATAACGAGATTCCCTGCGCCCTCTGTCAACCTTGACCCATTGTGACCGGGAGGAACAACAAGGTACTGAGGTGGTTAATGGACGAGCGAGAAGGAGAGCTTATTATTTGGCTGTGAGATGCCGCAGAGCTCTCAGGTGGCCAGGCTGGAATAGGCTTAGTTAGCATACTTGAGTGTAACTGACGGGTTAGGCTGGTGAGAAAGAAAAATTACATCAGGATAAAAATTGGCTTCTGTAAGACCCCTGTTGCTGCCTTCTGCTCTGGATCGATAACCGGCTTGACATCTTTGTGCCACACTCTGCATTTAAGCAGGCAAGATCAATAGCTGCTGACCATAATGTGCTGAAATTAATATTTAAATTTACACTTTTTCGAAGTATCGCCCTTTGAAAATGAAGAGAAAAAGAGCATTTGGTGCATTTCATAAACCTGTCTTGGACTTTTAAGACTTGAGTTAAACGCACCATTGTTTTCTAGGGCTCTGCTCTAAAAAAGTATTCTTGTAATTCCACCATTTTTGTAGTTATATGCAGTCATTAACTCACAGGGGCTATTTTGGACCGTCGCTGTGGAACTGGAATGCAGTGTTCAATCACAACAATGTACGTGGCATATTTAATGTCGCAAGAAGGTCCTGGGGCTCTTCTCAGGAGAGTTATTAAACAAATGTTGACACCGGATTACACGAGGAGGAATTATGTTGGATGATCAAACGCCTGATCAAAGAGGTACATTTTAAGGTGCGTTTTAAAGGAAAGGAGGAGAGGCAGCAAGGATTGGAGAGGAATCCCAGGAGATTAAGGTCGTGGCCCGACCCCCAATGGTGGAACGGTCAATGATAATAATGCTTCTTCAGTTCCCACACTATGGGATTGGAGGAGGGTAACAGAGATAAAAGCTGGAGGAACAAGAAGGAGACTTTGAAGTCAAGCAATGCTTAACTAATCACAAGAGTGGGCATACAAGCAAGGGTGATAGGCAAGCAGGCTGGTGATTTAGATTTTTTTTAGATTTAGAGATACAGCGCAGAAACAGGCCCTTCGGCCCACCGGGTCCGCGCCGCCCAGCGATCCCCGCACATTAACACTATCCTACACCCAGTAGGGATAATTTTTACATTTGCCCAGCCAATTAACCTACATACCTGTACGTCTTTGGAGTGTGGGAGGAAACCGAAGTTCTCGGAGAAAACCCACTCAGGTCACGGGGAGAACGTACAAACTCCGTACAGACAGCACCCGTAGTCAGGATCGAACCTGAGTCTCCTGCACTACATTCGCTGTAAGGCAGCAACTCTACCGCTGCGCCACCGTGCTGGTTAGGGAATGGATAACAAAGTTCTCGATAACCTCAAAGTCAAGAGAATAGAATGAGTGATGCCAAGGTGGAATAACCTCTAACACCAACAAATTGCCATGCCAACCAAGATGACCCATCTACAGTGGTCCCACCTTCTCATGTTTGGCCCAGATCCCTCTGAACTTGTCCTGTTCATATACCTGGCCAAATGTTTTTTTAAAGTTGTTACAGTACCAGCCTCAACCTCTGTCAAATCATTCCATTTGCCCGCCACTCTCTGAGTGAAAAGGTTGCCCCACAGGTTCCTGTTAAGTATTTCCCCTCTCACCTTAAACCTATATCCTCTGATTCTTGATTCCCCTACTCTGGGTAAAGGACTCTGTGCATCCACCCTATCAATTCCCCTCATGATCTTTTACACCTCTACAAGATCACCTTTCGTCCTCCTGCATTCCAAAGTTCTTGCCTGCCCATCCTCTCCGTATAACTCTGGCCCTCAAGTCCTGGCAACATCCTCATAAATCTTCTGTGCACTCTTTCCGGCTTAGCAACATCTGTTAATTGCAGGGTGAACAAAACTGATCACAATATTCCAAATGGGACTCCAAAAGGAACAAACAGGGACTGTATAGGAAGGAACCTCACTCAGATGCTGGTTTAAACTGAAGATAGACACAAAAAGCTGGGGTAACTCAGACAACATCTCTGGACAGAAGGAATAGGTGACATTTCTTCAGACTGAGAGTCAGGGGAAACAAAACAAGAGATATAGACGGTGATATAGAGAGATGTAGACCAAATGAATGAAAGACATGCAAATAAGTAAACAACGATAAAGGAAACAAGTCATTGTTAGTTGTGGACTAGGTAAAAACAAGTTACAGACAATGAGACTCAACAAGACGACTTTGAAGCTAATTTGACCTGGGTGGGGGAGGGATGGAGGGGGAGGGACTGTACATATGCAACCATTTTCTTTTCGTAATGACTTACTAGGTTAATAATAAGTCTTTACTGGATTAGGCACATGCACCAGTTAAAATGATATATTATGTAGTTCTGCAGTTCCAGGTTCATTCCTTGGTAGATGTTGACCGATGTTACTGGTTTAAACTAAGACAGCCACAATGAATAAAGCATTAGAACGGCTCTGAGGCCCGAATGAGGGGAAAATATTAACAATCTACAAATCAATCAAGTTTAGTTTAGTTTCGTTCAATTTAGTTTATTGTCACGTGTACCGAGGTACAGGGAAAAGCTTTTTCCTTGCGTGCCAATCAGTCAGCATAAAGGCTATGTGTGATGACAATCAGGCCGTCCACAGGATACAGGATAAAGGGAATAACGTTTGCTGCAAGATAAAGTCCAGTAAAGTCCTATTAAATATAGTCCAAGGGTCCCCATTGATATTAGGCATAATCAATAAGAGACCAACATAATCAGAGAGGCCACACACTCATTTCGTTCCTGCCATCGGGAAGAAGGTACAGGAGCCTGAAAACTGTAACATCCAGGTTCAGGAACAGCATCCTCCCTACAGCCTTTAGGCTATTAAACACTACAATCTCCAAATAAGCTCTGAACTACATAGACTTTGGGGATTGGTTTTGGCTTTCTGCACAATTATTGTTTGGTTGTTTTTTATGTGTGTGCGTGTATACATATATATATATATATATATATATAATATATCTATATATATATATACATATATAAATATGCATATATGTATATATATATATATATATGTGTGTGTGTATGTTTATATATGTATATATGTATATATATATATATATATATATGTGTATATGTATATATATATATATATATATATATATATAGATATATTATATATATATATAAATATATATAAAAAACATTCTTTTGCATTTATCATATTGTTTAGAGTACTATGTTTACATATTCTGTTATACTGCTGCAATTAAGAATTTCATTGTTCAATCTGGGACATATGACAATAAAACACTTGACTTGAGTCCCTTGTCAACGAGGTAGATGGTAGGTCAGGACTGCCTCTACTAGTTAGCGAGAAATAGCCTATTTCCGAAATCTCCTTGCCTGCCATCTCGTCGGACGTGAAGAGACGTCTTCATTTGCGCTGGTTGCCATGAGACAGAGTTTCAGCCAAGGGATTTTAAAGGACTCGTGTGGGGGATGAGAAGAGCCGGGTTTATTCGCAGTGTCACGAGGGCGAGAGGCGATGCAAAATCTGTGGCTCTTCTGCCTCTGAGTTACGTTGCAGGCTCTAGACTGACTGCCGGAACTGGACGCAATCTAAGTTGACATTTCACTGCGGTGTTGGAGGCATGTCGTTTTGCCAGAGGTGTCATTCTTCGGATAAAGCATGAAGAGAGATGCTTATTCAAGCAATTTTTTTTTGTTTTTTGTTTTGCAATCCTTTCGGCAAAGAAGCAGCAGCCCCTTGGGCATTCCGCCTAATAATCATCTCTCAATAAATACAACCAATAAATGAGTTTGTCATCCTCACTGATCTTTATGAGAGCTTCCTGTCGTGAAGTAACGAATGCACTTCAAAGCAATTCAGTGTGTAAAGTTGTTCAAGGCAATTGGAAAGGCACAGCTTGTGAGCCTGAATAACCTGCTACGTCGGGCCGACCTTCAGATAAGGCCATTAAAACAAGCTCCCATCCATCTCCCATTCACGCGGCCTTAATGGATACCATGCTTATTGGACTGACGAGGAACTAGAGAGCCCTCCCCAGCATACCTCAACCAACATCATTAAAACAGGCAAAGTGTGTGGGAAGGAACCGCAGATGCTGGTTGATACCGAAGATATTCACAAAGCGCTGGAGTATCCCAGCAGTTCATGCAGTATCTCTGGAGAAAAGAAATAGGTGACGTTTCGGGTCGGAACCGGTCGGTCTGAATTAGGGTTCTGACCCGAAACGTCACCTGTTTTTGTTTTCCCCAGAGATTTTGCCTGACCAGCTGAATTACTCCAGCGTTTTGTGTCCATCCAGCATCCGGTACAAACCAGCATCTGCAGTTCCTTAAGTAACTCAGCGGGACAGGCAGCATCTCTGGAGAGAAGGAATGGGTGACGTTTCGGGTCGAGACCCCTCTTCAGACCGTCGGAAGAAGGGTCTCGACCCGAAACGTCACCCGTTCCTTCTCTCCAGAGATGCTGCCTGTCCCGCTGAGGTACACCAGAATTTTGTGTCTGTCTTCGGTTTAAACCAGCACCTGCAGTTCCTTCCCACACATCTGCAGTTCCTACACATTTGCTGCGCTATTTTAAGGGCTGACGTTCACACTGCCTTCATCACCCTCACCAGGGTCTGTGACCTCTTGAGATATCAAATGCAGCCTCACATGTTGCACGACAGCTTGCCCTGAGAGATCAGGGTCACATTCACTCTTAGCCTCCTAGCTTCAGGATCATTCAAAGCCCTTGTCCCCAATCTCTGCCACATTACACGTTTACAAAAAGTGGTGGGCACCACTTGGTCCGTCACGGGTACTGACCCCCTCCCCCCTCCCATCATCAAAGGGGTCTAGAGGTGGCGCTGCCTCAGAAAGGCAGCCGCCATCATCAGAGACCCACATCAGAGACCCACACCGCCCTGGCCAGGCTCTGATTTCACCCCTGCCATCGGCAAGGAGGTTACAGGAGTCTGACAACCGCGATTTCCAGTTCCAGGAACAGCTTCTTCCCAACAATCATCAGGCTCGTCAACACTGCAAACACCAACTATGTTATGAACTGTCATGATTGCACCTGGGACTTTTATCTTGTTTTGCACTAATATTGTTATTTTTATATATCAATCTTTTTTTTAGTTATCGTATAATTATGAACACTGTGTTTACAGACCAGTTATGCTGCTGCAAGTAAGAATTTCATTGCTCCCTTTTCCATACTTTACTTTAGACTTTGGAGAAACAGCAATGGAACTAGGCCCTTCGGCCCACCGAGTCCACACCGACCAGCGATCACCCGCTACACTAGCACTATCTTACACACCAGGGGCAGTTTACAATTTTTACCAAAGCCAATTAACCTACTATCCTGTACGTCTTTGGAGTGTGGGAGAAAACCGGAGCACCCGGAGAAAACCCATGCGGTCACGGGTACAAACTACGAACAGACAGCACCCATAGTCAGGATGGAACCTGGGTCTCTGGTGCTGTAAGGCAGCAACTCGACCGCTGGGCCACTGTGCCGCCCCAAATCAAACTGGCAACTCTCTCTCTCATCTCAGGTTGCTGCTCAACTCTTGCTATTGAGGGCGTGCAGCGTAGGTCTACTAGGTTAATTCCCGGAATGGCGGGACTGTCATATGTTGAAAGACTGGAGCGACTAGGCTTGTATACACTGGAACTTAGAAGGATGAGAGGGGATCTTATCGAAACATATAAGATTATTAAGGGGTTGGACACGTTAGAGGCAGGAAACATGTTCCCAATGTTGGGGGAGTCCAGAACCAGGGGCCACAGTTTAAGAATAAGGGGTAGGCCATTTAGAACTGAGATGAGGAAAAACTTTTTCAGTCAGAGAGTTGAAATCTGTGGAATTCAAGAGAGAGCTAGATAGAGCTCTTAAGGATAGCGGAGTCAGGGGGTATGGGGAGAAGGCAGGAACGGGGTATTGATTGAGAATGATCAGCCATGATCACATTGAATGGCGGTGCTGGCTCGAAGGGCCGAATGGCCTACTCCTGCACCTATTGTCTATTGTCTATTGTCTATTGACTAACTACTGCCCCAGAGAAGTCATCCAAACGCCATGCTTAATTTCATTTATTTTTCTATCATCCGACAGGGGCAGGCCTGGAGATTAGCTTGCATCATATGCTTCCCCAAACAATCGAGTGGTATCCCTCCTTACAGAGACCCCCTTCCCTTACCCCCTCCCCCCCCCCCCCCCCCCGCCTTCCCACCACCACGTGCCAGGAGTATCTGGCTGAAGCCCAGCGAGGTCCCTGGGGGGCCCTCATGAACTGTGGCCCCTGTTCTATACAATCTCTGACCTTCTGGAAACACCCATCTGCTCATTCTGCACTGGATGCCGGGCAAACAGTCCAAGATTTGTAATGGCCATGTAGAAGTCAGGAGAGGATCCCATGAGGTAGAGCTGAGTGTCAAATAGAAATAATGACCACATCTGGATATGGTGAATCTGTGGAATTCTTTGCCACAGAAGGCTGCGGAGGCCGTCAGTGAATATTTTTAAGGCAGAGATGGATAGATTTTTGATTAGCACAGGTGTCAGAGGTTACAGGGAGAAGGCAGGAGAATGGGGTTAGGACGGAGAGGTAGATCAGCCATGATTAAATGGCGGAGTAGACTTGATGGGCCGAATGACCTAATTCTACCCCTATCACCTATGATCTCTCGAAATGTGCTAAAGGGCAGCAGAAATGTTGGACCAAGAATAGAAGCACAAACTAAAGTCTAAAGTGTAAAGTACTGAAAACGGAGCAATGAAATTATATTTGGACAAACGTTGGCTGTAAAAACGAAACACATTCTAGGACAAAGTATTGTTCTAGGACTGGGTGGTCTGGTGGTGCAGGGGTAGAGTTGCTGCCTTACAACTCCAGAGACCCTGCTTCACTCGTGACTTTGAGTGCTGTCTGCACAGAGATTTACGTTCTCCCCATGAACATGTGGGTTTCCTCCGGGTGCTCTGGTTTTCCCCCACACTCCAAAGACGTAGTGGTTTGTAGGTGAATTGGTTTCGGTAAAAATTGTAAATTGTCCCTGGTGTGTGTGTAGGATAGTGCTAGTGTACATGGGGTGGCCGCTGGTTGGCACGGACTCGGTGGGCCAAAGGGCCTGTTTCCACACTGTATCTCTCGAAAGACTGGTCATTCAGAGTGAGATTTTTGCATCATACTTTTCCAATCGAGGACTCGATATAGGAAGTCAATTTCTTGGAAGTCAATATCTTAGATCTATATTATTTTACAAAACACTGAAGAGAAGTCGTGGACATTTTATATAAAGAGCTGTCGACACCATTCCAATCCCAACAGTGATCCTGTCAGTTAAGAGCCATGAATCTGAGGCTCAGATCATCAATGGAGACCGAGGGGCCAGTCCGCGTCTTGAACATTGGCCACAGAGGATCGCCAATGAGCAGTAATGTTATTCATCTTCACCTTTTCTGCTCCATCTATTTTTCTCTTCCTTGCCCGTATACATCCACGTTGCTGCAGGATTTTTCCCCCTACTGTGGTCGAAACACAAAGATAACAAGGGACAGCACTGGAACCGAGAGCTAATCTCAACACTCCCTTGAGGCGGTGCGTGCCACCAGTTGCATGGAAACATAGAAAATAGATGCAGGAGTAGGCCAGCACCGCCATGGCTGATCATCCAAAATTATCACCCGTTCCTGCTTTCTCCCCATAACCCTTGATTACGTTAGCCCTAAGAGCTCCACCTAACTCTCTCTAGAATACATCCAGCAAATTGGCCTCCACTGCGTTCCGTGTCAGAGAATTCCATAGATTCACAACTCTCTGGCTGAAAACGTTTTTCCTCATCTCAGTCCTACATGGCCTACCCCTTATTCTTAAACTGTGACCCCTGGTTCTGGACTCACCCAACATCGGGAACATTTTTCCTGCATCTAGCCTGTCCAATCCCTTAAGAATTTTATATGTTTCAAGAAGATCCCCTCACATCCTTCTAAATTCCAGTGAATACAAGCTCAGTCGACCCATTCTTTCATCATATGTCAGGCCCCCCATTCCGGGAATTAACCTGGTGAACCTAAGCTGCACTTCCTCAATAGTACTCCAGGTATGGTCTCACCAGGGCCCTGTACAAATGCAGTAGGACCTCCTTGCTCCTATACTCAAATCCTCTCGCAATGAAGGCCAACATGCCATTTGCTTTCTTCACTGCCTGCTGTACCTGCATGCTTACTTTCAGTGACTGATGTACAAGCACACCCAGGTCTCGTTGCACCTCCCCTTTTCCTAATCTGACACCATTCAGATAATAATTTGCCTTCCTGTTCTTGGGCACACCTGACACAGTTCATGCCCCACTTCATGAAACCTCTGGGAAGGGAAAATGCAGGAATGACTGCTACTCTGTATGCATGATCGTTCATCAGAAGGGTGGTGAATCTGTGGAATTCTTTGCCACAGAAAGCTGTGGAGGCAAAGTCAGTGGATATATTTAAGGCAGAGATAGATAGATTCTCGATTAGTACGGGTGTCAGGGGTTTTGGGAAGGTAGGAGAAAGGGGCTAGGAGGGAGTGATTGAATGATTGAATGGCAGAGTAGAGTTGATGGGCCGAATGGCCTAATTCAGCTCCTATCACTGATGATCTTATGAAGATCCCAAGATGGGAGATCCTGGCCTCCATTTACAAATGTTTGCAGACTGTTCGGTATAAACGACGAAAGCATTTAGACTTTAGGGACAGGCCCTTCAGCCCACCAAATCCGTGCCGACCAGCGATCACCCCACACACCAACACCATCCTACACACGAGGGACAATTTTACAATTTACATCTTATTGAAGCGTATTAACCTGCAAACCTGTACCTCTTTGGGGTGAAGGAGGAAACCAGAGCACCCGAAGAAAACCAACGCGGTCACGGGGAGAACGTGCAAACTCAGCACCGACAGCACCGGTGTCAGAATCGAACCCGGGCCTCTGACGCTGTAAGGCAGCACCTCTACCGCTGCACCACCTTGCCACACCTTTATTTATACTTACAAGTCTCCCTAAAATATCACCAATTTACAGGCACAAATTTTAGTTTAGTTTAGTGCCTGAGACCCAAGTTCAATTCTGACTATGGGTGCTGCCTGTGTGGAGTTTGCACGTTCTCTCTGTGACAGCGTGGGTTTTCTCCGGGTGCTCCGGTTTCCTCCCACATTCTAAAGACATGCAGGTGAGGAGTTTAGTTGTAAATTGTCCCGAGTATGTAGGATAGAACTAGTGTACAGGTGATCGCTGGTCGGCGCGGATTCGATGGGCCAAAGGGCCTGTTTCCACACTGTATCTCTAAACTAAACATTGTTCGGGAGGGTGGGGAGGGTACGTCAATAGCAGTGATCAACTGAAATTTGAGATTGAAGGGATTTTGTCAGGGTATGGAATGTGACTGTGGTTACAGCGTTCTTGTGATCAGATTGAATTACAGAATAAGCCTAAGGGGCAGAAGGGCTCACTCTCAACATTGGATCCTTATGTCTAAATAAGCATTAATGGTTCATTTACTTCATGAAATAATAAAATTACAGCGTTTATTGTTTGATTATAATTCCAGGCTGGGAATTTCTCTGTTTCAATTTGCAGTGTTTATTTATAATATGATCTTCCAGCAATAAAATTCCAATTAAAGACGGGGCAGGATGTAATGACTTTGGACATAATCTTCTCTCTGAGTTTAGAGGTAGATTTATGGGCCTGTCTGAACCCCCTGGAATCTCGCAGTCCAGAATGATACGCTAATAGAGCTGTGGCAATTATATGCACAGACTCAGTATCTGTTCAATTAAACAGTCATATGGAAAAAAAAATCAATAGCTTTCCTATTTGGCAAATTAGCTGGGATCATAATCGAGCAGTTACAGTAATAATTCTAGACGGGTTTCTTGGAGCCAGAGTTTCTTTTTTTCATTAACGATACGTATGCTAATAGAGCACGGATGCCATCGCTCATTACCGTCGGCTTGGCAACACCGTGATGTAGGCCCAAAGCCTGTATCAGTTCGAGCAGCTGGGAAGTGTGGCGAAAGGATTACACACACAGCCAAAATAAATTGGTGCCCTATGCCCTGAACCTGTCCTCCAGTCATGCCCAATGTGTGGAATGACATCACTGAAATGGCATATTTATTTTGGCGGATTCAGAGGGCTTCATATACATTCCCCCCACCCCCTTAGAATGAACAGACAGGATTAATTGTGTAAATTCAGACTGTTTTGTCTGATATTTTATCCCAATTACTAACTGCTATCTCTTCATTGCAGCCCCTACTTTGCCTTGTAAGTGCACACAAAAAAACTGGGTCTTCCTCACACTTTATATACTTTTAATTAAGGTACCTGGAAAGCACAGGGTGGTGCAAAGGTTGAACAGAGCAAAGGAGAGAAGGTAGACGCAAAATGGTGGAGTAGCTCAGCGGGACAGGCAGCGTCTAAGGAGAGATGAATGGGTGACGGTTGGGGTCGAGACCCTTCTTCAGACGAGGAGGTGAGCTTGGTGATTGGTGGCAGGGATTAGTGCATTTGCTGTGTGGAGTCATGGAGCTGTGCAGCGTAGAAACACGGTGGCGCAGCGGTAGAGTTGCTGCCTTACAGCACCAGAGACCCGAGTTTGATCCTGACTATGGGTGCGTTTGTCTGTACGGAGTTTGTACGTTCTTCCCGTGACCTGTGCGGGTTTTCTCTGGAATCTCCAGTTTCTTCCTACATCCCGAAGACATACAGGTTTGTAGGCATATTGGCTTGGTGTAATTGTAAATTCTCTCCAGTGTGTGTGTTGGATAGTGGTAGTGTGGGGGGGATCATTGATCAACACGGACTCGGTAAACAAAAGGGCCTGTTTCTGCGCTGTTTCTCATGAAAATAAACTAAATTAAACAGACCCATTAGTCCAACTCGCCCACACTTAATTAACCAAGTTAGTCCCATTTGCCTGCAGCTGGCTCATATCTCTCCAAAGCTTTCCTATCCATGTACTTGTCAAATATGTGACAAACAACAGGGGACCCATCTCTGATCCCTCATTTCACACCACTGGTAACAGGCCTCTAATACGAACAACAGCTCCTCACTAACGCACTCAGTCTCCTACCATCAAGCTAATTTTATATCAAATTAGCTAGTTCACCCTGGATCCCATGTGTTTTAACCTTCTCGACTAGCCGACCATGCGGGACCTTGTCAAAGTCACCATCTACCACGTGTGGGAAAGAACTGCAGATGCTGGTTTAAGTCGAAGATAGGCACAAAGATAGATGCTGGAATAACTCAGCGGGACAGGCAGCATCTCTGGCGGGAAGGAATGGGTGACGTTTTGGGTCAAGACCCTTTTTCAGACTGATGTGTCTCGACCAGAAAAATCACCCATTCCTTCTGATCCGCTGAGTTACTCCAGCATTTTGTGTCTGTCAACATCGACCACTCTGCCCTTATTAATCCTCTTGGTCACTTCAAAAACACAATCAAATTCACAAGGCCTGATTTCCCACGCATAAAGTAATGCAAATTATGATTCATGATTCACTCTTTAGACTTTAGACTTTAGAGATACGGCTCTAAAGTAGAAATAGGCTCTTCGGGCCTACTGAGTCTGGGCCGATCAGTGATCACCCTGTACACTAGCATAGACCTACACACTAGGGACAATTTACCAAAGCCAATTATCCTGTACGTCTTTGGAGTGTGGGAGGAAACCAGAGCAGAACCACCGGAGAAACCCCATGTGACCCATGTGACCCATGTGACCCATGTGACCCATGTGACCCTAGGGAGAACATACAAACTCAATAGACAATACACAATAGGTGCAGGAGGAGGCCATTCGGCCCTTCGAGCCTGTACACACCGCCATTCAATGTGATCATGGCTGATCATTCTCAATCAGTACCCCGTTCCTGCCTTCTCCCCATACCCCCTGACTCCGCTATCCTTAATAGCTCTATCCAGCTCTCTCTTGAATGCATTCAGAGAATTGGCCTCCACTGCCTTCTGAGGCAGAGAATTCCACAGATTCACAACTCTCTGACTGAAAAAGTTTTTCCTCATCTCAGTTCTAAATGGCCTGACCCCTTATTCTTAAACTGTGGCCCCTTGTTCTGGACTCCCCCAACATTGGGAACGTGTTTCCTGCCTCTAACGTGTCCAACCCCTTAATAATCTTATACGTTTCGATAAGATCCCCTCTCATCCTTCTAAATTCCAGGGTATACAAGCCTAGTCGCTCCAGACTCCGTACAGACAGCACCCATAGTCAGGATCGAACCCATGTCTCTGCCGCTGCAAGGCAGCAACCCTACCGCTGCACCACTGTGCCACCCACATTGTCAGTCCTTTGGTCACTTCAAAAACGCAATCAAATTCATAAGGCATGATTTCCCACGCGTAAAGCAATGCTGATTATGATTCATAATCCACTCTTGATTTGCCAAGCAACCTCTGCCAATTTCTAAAGGACATTAGGAGAGCACATTAGGGCTGTTGCTAAGTTAGTGACGGACCCGCTGATACTTCAGAAGGTCCTCCAGACACTACAAATCAAATTTAGCCTCCTACACGGGCACCATTTGTGCCAAGATTGCATGCAAAATAGAAGCGTCCAGTTGCAGGTGAGGTAAGTTGCTAAAGATAGGGAAATGTCAAAGGAATATTTTCCAATTCTGGGCATCAACATTATAAACTTCCAAGTCAACTAGATAGAAATTAATCCTGACTCTCCTTTGCCCCAAAACCATAACCAAGGCACAATCTCACCAATGAAATATCACAATACATCAAAGCACTTTTAAATGCAAACAATGTATTTACAAATTTACAGGTGGCCAAGGTGGTGCAGCGGTAGAGTTGCTGCCTTACAGCGCTTGCAGCGCCTGAGACCCAGGTTCGATCCCGACTACAGGTGCTGTCGGTACGAAGTTTGTACATTCTCCCTGTGACCGTGTGGGTTTTCTCCGAGATCTTCGGTTTCCTCCCACATTCCAAAGAGGTACAGGTTTGTAGGTTAATTGGCTTGGTGTGTGTGTAAATTGTCCCTAGCGTGCGTGGGACAATGTTAATTTGCAGGGATCGATGTTCGGTGCTGACTCGGTAGGCCGAAGGGCCTGTTTCCGCGCTATATCTCGAACCTAAACTAAACTAAACTAAATGAGGTATTTCAAAGTGTTGTTATTATAGCACAAGCAGCCAATTTGTACACAGCCAAGTCCCATTGGAAACAACCTCATAATAACTGCACAATCTGTTTATACATGTTGCTTGAGATTAACATCATGGCCAGTTCACTCATCCTTTGCCTCATCTCTTCGCGTCACGGTGGCGCAGTGGTAGAGTTGCCACCTTACAGCGCCAGAGACTCAGGTTCGATCCAGACTCTGGGTGCTGTCTGTAAGGAGTTTGTACATTCTTGGAAAGTGTTATCATAAGGCATAGGGGCAGAATTAGGGGCAATTAATAAAAATATTCATTGACTTGCCCTCCGCAGCCTTTTGTGGCAATGAATTCCACAGATTCGCCACCCTCTGACTGAAGAAATTCCTCCTCATCTCCTTTCTCAAGGTACGTCCTTTTATTCAGAGCCTATGACCTCTGGTCCTAGATTTTCCCACTAGTGGAAGCATCCTCTCCACATCCACAGGCCTGGGGTCCTTTATAGCACTAAGTTCATGAACAGGGATCTGGAGGGCAAAGCAGCCAGGAAACAGTGCCAATTGCTGTTGTGCCCATTACGGTTGGCAATTCAATTAGCATTTAAATGCCAGCACAGCCATGCCATTGTTGCTGTGCATTTGATGTTTGCCTCTTTATGCTGGCATCCTTTATTCCCCGCCTAATCGTCCCGAATTTACAAAGAAATGTTTAAAAGGCGTGCATTTCTACAGTGCCTTTCACAACTTCATTGTGTCACAATGAGGTGGCACTTTTATTTTTCAACGCAGTCACAAGGTGCATGGAAGTATAGTTGCCAATTCCAACAGTGGAAGCTTCCACAAACAGTGATGTGATGTTGACAAGATAACATGTCGAAGTGATGTTAACTGATGAATAAATATTGACCGAGATTTTATGGTGCTACAGAATCTTTTACACCAGTTGCCAAAGGTTTAAGATGCCACTTCCGAAAATGCAGAAAACGCCTGCTACACTCAAGGGGTCATGCAGCATCTGCCAACAAAGTCCAGCATTTTCTGTTTTAATTTTAGATTTCCAATACCTTTGGGCGTTTTCTTTTCGTTCTAACAATGCAGTAAGTTCGATTCCGTGCTTGGGCATCCGCCTAGACCATTGTTGGTCTCGTCTGAACCCTTCTTGACTCTCAGTCTGAAGGAGGGTCTCGACACGAAACGTCACCCATCCCTTCTCTCCGGGGAAGCTGCCTGTCCCGCTGAGTTATTCTGGCATTTTGTGTCTATCTTCAGTGTAAACCAGCAACTGCAGTTCCTTCCTACACATAGACCACTGCGTAGGTGGACTTGCGTGTCACAATTTTGTCCCTGCCAACAACTTGAGAGCGGCCCTGAGCTACTATCTACCTCATTGAAGACACTAGGACTATCCTTAATTGGACTTTACTGGACTTTATCTTGCACTAAACATTATTCCCTTTACCATGTGTCTGCACACTGCAGAAGGCTCGATTGTAATCATGTATAGCCATTCCACTGACTGGTTAGCACGCAACAAAAAGCTTTTCACTGTACCACTGTGCGCGTGGCAATAAATGAGACTAAACTAAATCAGACATATTTGCATGCAATGTTTATGCCCAAATTGCTTGTAAAAGCCATTTCGCACACATTAGGTTGAGCTCGTGAACACTTGGCCTGGCTAGATCTGGAAAGATTTCACCTAGAAGTTGTTGACATTTGCCCATCTAATGATGGGTATAAGTCACACAAGGAACATTGTCACTGCTGCCAAATGCACCCTCTTCTGGGGCACTGGGACAGAACCAAGGGTGGTGTAGCAGTAGAGTTGCTGCCTTACAGCGCAAGAGACATGGGTTCGATCCTGACTAAGGGTGCTTGTCTGTACGGAGTTTGTACGTTCTCCCCGTGACCCGCGTAGGTTTTCTCCAAGATCTTCGGTTTCCGACTTCCGGTGGCGCTATGCTCTGATAAAGCCACGCGTCAACTAGCTCCGAAGAAAATCCGATCTTAAAGGGGAAAGAACGGGACGGGTCCACTGAAATTTGCCGATAACTTTCAACGAAGGGTGAGTGAAGTCATTAGACCGTGACTCCTACCGTTTATATGTCGATAAGTCGCACTCCCCCGTTAAAAACTGCTGCAAAACGAGCTGGCAAGGCCAGGCTGCCGGAAGAGGAATCAGGTCAGATGGAAGCATCAGCCTCAGCCTCAGCCTCAGCCTCAATTCCAGTGCCGACCCAAGAAGAAATTCCCAAACAGTCCCGAAAGCCACAGCCTAAAAAAATTGGATTGGAGGAATTTCGAACCATAGTTGGTGAGGAGCTTTCAAGTATGAAGGATGATTTTCAGGAAATGAAAGATGAATTAATATCGTTGAAAGGATTGAAGGGAGAAATATCAACTATCATCAGTGAGAAGTTATCATCAGTGAAGAAAGAAATATGTGATAGTATGAACGAACATATGGTGGAAGTAAACTCTAAACTACAAAAGCTGGATTCCGACTTTACCAGTAAGTTGGAGCATATTACTACTACGGTACATCAACATGACGAGGCTATACTCGAGTTGGAAGTTCTAGCTGAGACAAGCGCTGAAACAACAAAAAGGGTATTAACGGAGACTCAACGCCTATCTGATCTACTAGCGAAAGTAACCGAGAAATGCATTGACTTAGAGGGTCGCTCTAAACGTCAGAACCTAAGGATTGTTGGAGTTAAAGAAGGCCAAGAGAAAGATAAAAGTCTCTGTGATTTCACTGCTGAACTCCTACGGGATGTTTTGAAACTGGACACAAAACCTTTGCTGGATCGAGCCCACAGAGCACTGAGAGCTCGGCCAGCTGCTGGCGCTCCCCCAAGGCATCTGATATTAAAGGTACACTACTCTCACGTCTTAGAAGATATTCTGTCGAGAATCGCTATCAACAGAAACTTATCATTCCAAGGCGACAATATCCGTATTTTTAGAGATTATCCTGCTGAGGTGGTTAAGAAAAGAGCACTTTTTAATGAGACAAGATCAATTCTGAGGAAGATCCCATCGCTCAGATTCGGAATGTTGTACCCGGCCAAACTGCGAGTCACCTACAAGCAGACAGAAACTTTTTATACTGATCACAATAAAGCATTCGAATTCGCCCGAGAGATTGAAAACTCGCTGAAGGGATGAATACCACTCCACGGCTGTAATCACTGGCAGAGAACTGATTGGGCTATAAGGCGTTATAATTTAAAGTTCCAAGACCAGTGAATAAGCTATATGACTATTAATCTTTATTAACTACTATTAATAAAAAATATTATTAATCACTACCAATAAGAAGTTCAAGTAACACTTGACTCATGTAAATTTTACTTTTAACGTTTAACTAATACACCCTAGGGGGGAAAACTGGCCTATTTTGGATTAAATTTCTTTGGGCCTGTCCTGTTTATTTCCCCTTGCTTCTAAAAATATATATATATTTAAAACCGGAAAAAAAAATAACTGTGTTAAAAAACGGAGCTAGTATTAATTTTTTTTTACATCTCACGGAAGTCCTTAGATTTTTTGCCACCTTAGGTTGGCTAACACTAACTGCACTAATTGTAGTTGTAGTTTTAGTTGTCTCTTCTTTTTTCCTGCACTCTTTTAACTTTTTATATATTGATTTTTTTTTTAGATTTAACTTTTATTATCATGTCATTTTTCAGAAATTATATACTTTTGGGAGATATTTCCGGGAGGCACTCTACGCTGTACAAAAGATCATCCACCCCTCATTCAAGAAAAATGTTGTAGTCCGGGTGCCAGACCATTTGCTTTATTATAGACCATTTATCGGTTAAGATGCAAGATTCTATTAGGAAAATAGGGGTTAAAGGTATTACATTTTGTAGTTGGAATGTCAAGGGTGTTAATGAACCAATTAAAAGAGGTAAAGTACTTTCACATTTAAAATCTATTGATGCAGACATAATGTTCCTTCAGGAAACTCATCTAAAAAATGTAGCACATAATAGACTGAAAGGCAAATGGATTGATAAAGTATTTCACTCATCGTTTCCCTTTAAATCAAGAGGTGTTGCTATTTTAATTCGTAAGGGTATACCATTTATAAATACTTCCTCTATAGTCGACACTGAAGGTAGATATGTTATATTAGTGGGAGAACTATATTCTACAAAATTGATATTGGTGAATGTCTACGCACCAAATTTTGATAATCCGTTATTTTTTAAAAAAATATTTAATACCATTCCAGAATTTGGACAATATAACTTGATAATGGGAGGAGATTTAAATTGTACATTAGATCCTTATTTGGATAGATCTTCAACTCAAAGGAAAACAAAATCCAAGTCGTGTGAATTATTAAACTCTTATATAAATAATGCAAATATAAAAGATGTTTGGAGGATTGATAATCCTTCAGGCCGAGAGTATTCATTTTATTCACCTGTGCATAAAACTTATTCAAGAATTGATTATTTCTTGGTGGACTCCAAACTTATTCCTTATACGTATAATTCAAAATATCATAATATTATTATATCCGATCATGCCCCTTTAACATTTAGGGTAAAACTCCAAGGAGTAACGGGGAAACAGACTAATTGGAGATTTAATCCGCAAATCTTAAATGAAAAAGCATGTTATGACTATCTTAAATCGCAATTTGAGATTTTTTTTAACGCAAATGACCTTCCTGAAACACCTGCGTCCCTGCTTTGGGAAACATTTAAAGCGTTTGTGAGAGGATGTATTATTGCTTTTCAAGCGTCTCAAAACAAGAAGAACCGAGCTGAACAGAATGACCTGGAAAGTCAGATAAGACAGTTAGACATAACAAATGCCATCGCTCCCTCTATTGAAATACATAATAAAATTGCAGTGCTCAAATATAAGTTAAATTATATCCTTTCAGCTCATATTTTAAGGCTTTTTCAATATACTAAACAAAAACATTTTGAATTTGGAGATAAACCACAGAAATTGCTAGCACGTCAACTCCGTAAATTAGAAGATGATTCTACAATTCATAAAATTAGATCAGAAAATGGAGATTTGCTTAAACTACCTAAGGATATTAATCAGAGATTTTTGCAATTTTATCAGTCATTATATTCATCAAAAATAACAGATACTTCTGCGCAGATGCAAAAGTTTTTGCAGGAATGTAACCTTCCTGGTTTGAATGTGAGTGATAGAAATTTACTGGGCGCAGAAATAACTATGAAAGACGTTGAAGAGATTATTAAATCCATAAAAAATGGGAAGACTCCTGGCCCTGATGGCTTAAATAATGAATTTTATAAAAAATTCAGTGGTTTGATCTCTCCACGTTTGCAAACTGTATATAGTCACGCCTTTAAACAACAGAGATTGCCACAAACTCTGACTGAATCAACAATAACCCTCATTCCTAAAAAAGATAAGGATTCTGAAGACCCTGGTTCGTATAGGGCGATAGCTCTTTTAAATACTGATCAGAAGATATTAGCGAAAATCTTAGCTCAGAGATTAAGTCTAGTTATAGACAAATTGATACACCCCGATCAATCAGGCTTTATAGCCAAACGATATTCATTTTTCAACTTGAGACGCTTGTTTAATATAATTTATTCAAATAGACTATTAAATGAAGATTTAGCAATCATCTCGCTAGATGCTGAAAAAGCATTTGATCAAGTAGAATGGCCCTATCTTTTCTCAGTGATGGAAAAATTTCAACTAGGTGAAAATTTTTGTGCATGGGTGAAACTTTTATATACATCCCCAACAGCTAGAATATTAACTAATCAAATGCTGTCATCTAAATTTCATTTAGCTAGGGGTTGTAGACAAGGATGTCCACTATCACCACTTTTATTTGCCCTTATTATAGAACCACTTGCTGAGAGTATTAGATCAAATTCAGATATTTATGGCTACAACACTAAACATACAACCAATAAAATTTCTTTATATGCGGATGATGTATTAATATATATTACAAAGCCAGAAATTAACATTCCGAATTTATTAAATCTCATAACTCAATTTGGTTCATTTTCAGGTTATAGAATTAACTGGTATAAAAGTGAAATTATGCCAATAATGGAGCATAATCCGGCCATACTTCAACAATTTCCTTTTAAAATTGCCTATGAAAAGTTTAAATATCTTGGAATTTACGTGACTAGGAAATATACTTCTTTATTTAAATCAAATTTTCCTCCTTTACTTGCTAAATTACACAGAAATATCCAATTTTGGAAAACACTTCCTATATCATTAGTTGGTCGTAGTAATGCTATAAAGATGATCATTCTTCCACAGCTACTATACTTATTTCAAGCAATTCCGATCTACCTTCCAAAAAAGTTTTTTTTTTAAATTGATTCAATTGTTACTAATTTTATTTGGGACTACAAGACTCATAGAATAAATAAAAGACACTTATGTAAGTCTAAAATTAATGGAGGAATTGCTTTACCTAACTTTTTATTTTATTATTGGGCGGTTAATATTAAAAATATAACCTGCTGGTTGGATGATTCTGATCAACAACCGGATTGGTTAAAGATGGAGAAAGAGGATTGTTTACCATTCGATATTGGTGCGATCCTCTTAGCTCCAATAAATTTAAATAAAAAAACATATGGAGGTAATCCCATTATACATAGTGTTATCCGTACCTGGAAACAATTAAAGCTTACGTTAAAATTGAGTAAATTATCTGTTTTCCTTCCTATTGCGAATAATCCTTCTTTTAAACCGTCTGTCTTAGATAGAGGCTTTGCTCAATGGAAAAGTTATGGAATCAAAAGGGTGGGAGATCTTTATCATAAGGGAACTTTTCTTTCGTTTCAGGAGTTACAGCAGAAGTACGGATTACATGTTAATAATTATTTTAGATATTTACAACTTAGAGATTATGTAAAATCACACATGCAAGAATATAAGTTTAGAGGTCCAGAAACACTTGATGTATGCCTGAATCGACATTATAACTCAAATAAATTAATATCTTTTATTTACAATATTCTCCTTGACATTGACATTCCGTCATCAGAATCTTATAGACGAGCAAGGGAGGACGAATTGAATCAATTTATAATGCAAGATATATGGGATGAAAGTTTACAACATATACATCAATGTTCATTGAATACTAGACATTCCTTAATACAATTTAAAATAATACATAGATTACATTATTCGAAGACGAAATTAAATAGGATTTTTCCTAGTATCTCTCCTATGTGTGATAAATGTCAATTTCAAGAAGCTACTTTAACTCATATTTTCGTAACTTGTATAAAAATGCAAAACTTCTGGTTGGAGATTTTTAAAATAGTTTCTAAAGTTATTAATAAAAAATTAGATATGGACCCAAAATTAATTATATTAGGATTATCAGAACATACTACAAATTTTACAGTAAGTCAGGCACATTTTCTTGATTACAGTCTAATAACTGCGAAAAAACTAATACTTAAATTTTGGAAAAAACCAATAACCCCCACAATTAAAATGTGGACTATGGAAATGACAGAGATCCTGCATTTGGAAAAAATAAGGTTTGCCTTAATCGACAAACCTGAGTTATTTTTAAAAATATGGTCTCCATTTATTGAATTTTTAGAAAAGTAAATGGGTTTGGCACAGGACTAAAATAAAAAAAATAAAAATTTAAATAAAAAGTTGAAACTTGAGTTGGGGGTTGGATGTACAGCTGTGGTTTTTGTCTCCCGGATCTACTCCCGTTAATTTTTATTGTTAGATCCTTTTTTTTTTTTTTAACCCTCTTACTCTCTCTTCCCAAGTTTATAGTTTTATATTTTTATTTTTACTTTCTCTCTTCAAAAATTTAAAAATTGAAGCTATGTAAGAACTTTGTAACAAATGTGTTTTTTATTTATTTCGATTTGTACATATGCTTTTTAAAAAATAAAAAAATAAAAAAATAAAAAAAAGATCTTCGGTTTCCACGCACAGTTAATTGGCTTGGTGTAAAATGTAAAATCGTCTCTAGTGTGTGTAGGGTAGTGTTAGTGTGCTGGAATCGCTGGTCGGTGCTGTATCTCTATACTAAAAAAACTAAACACTGATCTTCATGTAAAAAGCAACAGGGCATCAAACTGGCCTTTGGAAACGAGGAAGCAAAAATTGGGTCTGCGCACAGTATCTCCACGCCTGACTTCTCAATCGTCAGCGTAAGGTTTATAATTCCCTGTGACATCCTTGTAGTCTTTCCTTCCCACTTGAGAGTTGGGTGCGGGATCATCGCCTCATTGATCAGCCCGGGTTCCATTGCACTGGGGACAAGATACACTGGAGAATGTCGCGGTGTTGCCCTTACACCCACCTCCCCTCAATCCCACAACAGCCATTTCAGACCCTGAGCTTCCACTGCCACGTTGAACAGCGGCGGCACAGCAACGCAGCTGGTAGACCTGCTGCCTCACAGACACCAGAGACCCGAGCAGAATTAGGCCATTCAGCCCATCGTGTCTACTCCGCCATTCAATCATGGCCGATCAGTCGTTCCTTTTGTTTACCTCATTGGTGACCCTTGGACTATCCTTGATCGGACTTTGCTGGCTTTACATTGCACAAGACGTTATTCCCTTATCATGCATCTTTACACTGTAAATGCCTCGATTGGAATCATGCGTTGTCCTTCTGCTGACTGAATGGCAGGCAACAAAAGCTTTTCACGTCTGACACGTGACAATAGACTAAACCGAAAAGGCCTCTCAACCCCATTCTCCTGCCTTCTCCCCGTAACCTTTGGCTCCCTTATGAATCGAAAAACCTGTAAATCTCCGCTTTTAAAGTACCCAGTGAGTTAGCCTCCACGGCCGTCTGTGGCAGTAAATTCCATAGATTCACCACCCCCTGGCTAAAGAAATTCCTCCTCATCTCCTTTCTCGAGGTATAATGTTACAATTGACTTTCAACAGGCAAAGGCCACCACAATAATATTCGAGGCCCTTTGTTCTCGGGTTACAGGTAGAGACGTGGCTTGTGAAATTCAGATGGTACCCAGCGCTGGGCATTCCTTTGCCCGTGACAACCAGCGGCAAGTAATTCTGGAGCACTAACCGTCACACTGTTTTATTATGGAAGCATCGGCGACCTTTCGGACTTGTTTTGCCTCCTTATTGTGTCCCTTGCTCAGCCCTCCCCCGCACACCTCCCCTGGACTGAGAAACCACAAACAATTGTGCAGAAAAATGTCGCTCGCTTTTGTTCGACAGTGGGCCGAATAAATCACTCGCGCTCTCACCTTCCAGCTGCAAAAGAATCGCTAATGAAAACAGTGGGCCTAATCCTGTTAAGTCAGAGCAAACAATTAGACGGTGCTGGCACTGTTAAGCAACAGTGTGCTTAAAACTAATAACAAAACAATTAAGGCAAAATTGGCTGTGATTGCGCCTATTTTTCATGCAGCAGATATACAGAGATGCATAATGTGTTTATTGGCAATCCACCTGTAAATGTATTACGTTGATTTTCCTTCTCCTCTATATTGATGACCATTATTCAATCAAGCCCAATTACAGTTCATCTTGGGATGCTGAGCGAAAGCGTTCATTTGTACAAACTGGAAGGGAAATCACTGCTGCAATGCCTGGAACCATGGCAACCCATTTTTCTACCGCAGGCTCCCACAAAATAGCACTGATGCAAAGGCCCAGAACGTCTTCTTTCTCCTGATAAGATCTTGGGACAAGATAAGAGTCTTGAATGCACAAGGTTCCAGCTGTCTGCAGCTTCTTGTGTCCCCTTCTTTATTGCAATGTTCAGAGGCATAGTATCTTACGGCGTGGAAACGGGCCCTTCGGCCCAACTTGCCCGCACCGACCAACATGTCCCCCTGCCCCAGTCCCTGCCTCAACTGCCTCTTCCGGCAGCTCGTTCCGTACACCCACCACCTTTTGAGTGAAAAAGTTACCCCTCAGGTTCCTATTAAATCTTTCCCCCTTCACCTTAAACCATATTCTTCTGCTTCGCGATTCTCCTCCTCTGGGCAAGAGACTCTGTGCGTCTATTCCTCTCACGATTTCGTACACCTCAATATGATCAGGTTTGTTGTCTTACAGAACATAAGGTCATGTTTGTCGATGAATGATGTTGATCAGAACATCAGGGGAAGGGTCTCGACCCGAAACGTCACCCATTCCTTCTCTCCCGAGATGCTGCCTGACCCGCTGAGTTACTCCAGCATTTTGTGAATAAATACCTTTGATTTGTACCAGCATCTGCAGTTATTTTCTTATAGAACATCAGGGGAGATCATCTTCAACTTCGCGGCATGAGTTTGTCAAAGCCTGCCTGAGGGGGGTCTTTCTTTCTCCTGATAAGATCTTGCGACTAGGTAAGAGTCTTAAATGCACAAGGTTCCAGCGGCACGGTGGCGCAGCGGTAGAATTGCTGCCTTACAGCGAATGCAGCGCCGGAGACTCAGGTTCGATCCTGACTACGGGCGCCGTCTGTACGGAGTTTGTACGTTCTCCCCGTGACCTGCGTGGGTTTTCTCCGAGATCTTCGGTTTCCTCCCACACTCCAAAGACGTACAGGTATGTAGGTTAATTGACTGGGTAAATGTAAAAATTGTCCCTAGTGTGTGTAGGATAGTGTTAATGTGCGGGGATCGCTGGGCGGCGTGGCCTCGGTGGGCCGAAGGGCCTGTTTCCGGGCTGTATCTCTAAATCTAAATCTCTTTAACATCTCTGCTCGAAGGCAGTGACCGGGGCAGGAATGCACAATACAGAGAGCAGGCTGGGGCCAAATGCAAAAACGCTGAGCAGGGATGGCCATTTGAAAACTACAAGCAACCAGCTGCCCGCAACACTCAGAGATGGGACATAGAGACATAGACAATAGGTGCAGGAGTAGGCTATTCGGCCCTTCGAGCCAGCACCGTCATTCAATATGATCATGGCTGTCATCCAAAATCAGTACCCCGTTCCTGCTTTCTCTCCATATCCCTCGATCCCGTTAGCCCTAAGAGCTTTATCTAACTCTCTTTTGAATACATCCAGTGAATTGGCCTTCTAGACAATTGACAATAGACAATAGACAATAGACAATAGGTGCAGGAATAGGCCATTCAGCCCTTCGAGCCAGCATCGCCATTCAATACGATCATGGCTGATCACTCTCAATCAGTACCCCGTTCCTGCCTTCTCCCCATACCCCCTCACTCCGCTATCCTTAAGAGCTCTATCCAGCTCTCTCTTGAAAGCATCCAACGAACTGGCCTCCACTGCCTTCTGAGGCAGAGAATTCCACACCTTCACCACTCTCTGACTGAAAAAGTTCTTCCTCATCTCCGTTCTAAATGGCCTACCCCTTATTCTTAAACTGTGGCCCCTTGTTCTGGACTCCCCCAACATTGGGAACATGTTTCCTACCTCTAATGTGTCCAATCCCCTAATTATCTTATATGTTTCAATAAGATTCCCCCTCATCCTTCTAAATTCCAGTGTAGACTAGCCCAATCGCTCCAGCCTTTCAACATACGACAGTCCCGCCATTCCGGGAATTAACCTAGTGAACCTACGCTGCACGCCCTCCATAGCAAGAATATCCTTCCTCAAATTTGGAGACCAAAACTGCACACAGTACTCCAGGTGCGGTCTCACCAGGGCCCGGTACAACTGTAGAAGGACCTCTTTGCTCCTATACTCAACTCCTCTTGTTACGAAGGCCAACATTCCATTGGCTTTCTTCACTGCCTGTTGTACCTGCATGCTTCCTTTCATTGACTGATGCACTAGGACACCCAGATCTCGTTGAACTCCCCCTCCTCCTAACTTGACACCATTCAGATAATAATCTGCCTTTCTATTCTTACTTCCAAAGTGAATAACCTCACACTGTGTCAGAGAATTCCACAAATTCACAACTCTCCGGGTGAAAAAGTTTTTCCTCATCTCAGTCCTACATGGCCTACCCCTTATTCTTAAACTGTGACCCCTGGTTCTGGATTCCCCCAACATCGGGAACATTTTTCCTGCATCTAGCCTGTCCAATCCCTTAAGAATTTTATATGTTTCTATAAGATCCCCTCACATCCTTCTAAATTCCAGTGAATACAAGCTCAGTCGACCCTTTCTTTCATCATATGTCAGTCCTGCCATCCCGGGAATTAACCTGGTGAACCCACGCTGCACTCCCTCAATAGCAAGAATGTCCTTCCTCAAATTAGGAGAGCAAAACTGCACACAATACTCCAGGTGTGGTCTCACCAGGGCCCTGTACAACTGATGTAGGACCTCCTTGCTCCTATACTTAAATCCTTATTCTTAAACTGTAACCCATGGTTCTGGACTCCCCCAACATTGGGAACATTTTCCCTGCATCTAGCCTGTCCAATCCCTTACATAGTCAAATCTGAACACAGAGACTAGCTCAGAATTAGACATAAAGTGCTGGAGTAGCTCAGCAGGTTAGGCAGCATCTCTGGAGAAAAAGGATAGGTGACATTTTGGGTTGGGACCCTTCAGTCTGAAGAAGGGTCTGACGAAGGGTCTCAGCCCCAACTGTTACCTATTATTTTTCTCCAGAGATGTTGCCTGACCCACTGAGTTACTCCGACACTTTGTGTCTATCCATGGTATAGAAACATAGAAACATAGAAAATAGGTGCAGGAGGAGGCTATTCGGCCCTTCGAGCCAGCACCGCCATTCATTCTGATCATGGCTGATCATCCACAATCAGTAACCCGTGCCTGCCTTCTCCCCATACCCCTTGGTTCCGCTAGCCCCTAGAGCTCTATCTAACTCTCTTTTAAATCCATCCAGTGAATTGACCTCCATTGCCTTCTGTGGCAGAGAATTCCACAAATTCACAACTCTCTGAGTGAAAAAGTACCTTCTCACCTCAGTTTTAAATGGCCTCTCCTTTATTCTTAGACTGTGTGTGGCCCCTGGTTCTGGACTCCCCCAACATTGGGAACATTTTTCCTGCATCTAGCTTGTCCAGTCCTTTTATAATTTACACAAGCATCTGCAGTTCTTTATTTCTACAGAGACTAGCTAGCTCGCTGTGATAATTGTCTCAGTTGGAAAGTCACCAAGTCAAGAAAAAGTGCACAAAGCAACAAAAAAAATGGGAATAAAATATGGTGTGCAGTTTACTTCAGACAGATATAAATTGAATCATCTGTGGAAAAAATGAATTTGAGGAAATATCTAATGTGGCCATTTGAAGGCTTTGGATTGTGCCAGATAGCGATGCAACCAAGATATTTATCCCAGCTAATAATAGTAAAATGGCGACACAAGGAACTGCAGATGCTGGAACGGAGAGTAAAGCACAAAGTGCTGGAATGACTTACTGGGTCAGGCAGCATCTGTGAATGGAACGGACAGGCGATGTTTAAGGTCGGGACTCATCTTCAGACAACGTCGCTGCCACTTACGCAGAAAACATGCTTAAATGATGCAGCGTTGTAAACAGGGTCCCGACTCGAAACGTCACCCATCCGTGTTTTCTGCAGGTGCTGCCTGGCCCACTGAGTTACTCCAGAACTTTGTGTCTTGTGTTGTAAACCAGCATCTGCAGTTGGTTGCATCCAGCATTGTATGGTGCAGCAGGCAGTGAAGAAAGCGAATGGTATGTTGGCATTCATAGCAAGAGGATTTGAGTTTAGGAGCAGGGAGGTTCTGCTGCAGTTGTACAGGGCCTTGGTGAGACCGCCCCTGGAGTATTGTGTGCAGTTTTGGTCTCCTAACCTGAGGAAAGACTTTCTTGCCTTAGAGGGAGTACAGAGAAGGTTCACCAGATTGATCCCTGGGATGGCGGGACTTTCATATGAGGAAAGACTGGATAGACTGGGCTTGTACTCGCTGGAATTTAGAAGACTGAGGGGGGATCTTATAGAAACATAAAATTCTTAAGGGGTTGGAGAGGCTAGATGCGGGAAGATTGTTCCCGATGTTGGGGGAGTCCAGAACCAGGGGTCACAGCTTAAGGATAAGGGGGAAGTCTTTTAGGACCGAGATGAGAAAACATTTCTTCACACAGAGAGTGGTGAGTCTGTGGAATTCTCTGCCACAGAAGGTAGTTGAGGCCAGTTCATTGGCTATATTTAAGAGGGAGTTAGATGTGGCCCTTTTTGCTAAAGGGATCAGGGGGTATGGAGAGAAGGCAGGTACAGGTTACTGAGCTGGATGATCAGCCATGATCATATTGAATGGCGGTGCAGGCTCGAAGGGCCGAATGGCCTACTCCTGCACCTATTTTCTATGTTTCTATGTTTCTATGTAATCTGTTCTGCTTGAGAAGCTGGGTTTTATTGACAGGAATGGAAACAAGATTTAAAGCGGAATATAATGTGATGCAGGCGCTTTATAGCACGGTTGGATAGCACCTACGATGAATATCTAACTAATAGACCAACATTTCATGCTAATCCAGGATTTTTCATACAGTCACGTACAGTAACTCCTTCAAGTCAGTTTCTTTCAGTGATAGAAACAGCAAAGTGAAAATATGAGTCAAGATTTAAGGTTTTGTGACTAAACATGAAAAGCGGTCCCAATACCTTAAAACCAGTTGAATGACCTTTCCACTATTTGACTGGACAGAAGATATTGGAGACACAAGAGGCAGGAAGGATCTATCAAAGTGAACTATGTTGGAAACAGGCCCTTCAGCCAAACAAGTCCACGCCGACCAGCGATCACCCCGTACAGTGTCGCTATCCTACACATTAGGGACAAATTACAATTTTACCAAAGCCAATTTTACCTACAAACCTGTACATCATTGGAGTGTGGGAGGAAACTGGAACACCCGGAGAAAACCCACGTGGTCACGGGGAGAACGTACAAACTCCGTGCAGATAAGGCCGTAGTCAGGATCGAATCCGGGTCTCTGGGGCTGTAAGGCAGCAACTCTACCACTATGTCACTGTGCTGTTCTAAGTGGAAATCCAGTGGAGTTTCTCCATGGACAATTAAGAATCTACCATTTTACTTTGGATCTGGAGTTGCCCAAGTCCAGAGATGCAGAGAGCAGCAGATTTCCTCCCCCTAAAGGTATTAGTGAACCAGATAGCTTCTTAATGACAATCCAGTCATTTCATGATTACCATTACTGACACTGGCTTTCTTCCTCAATTAATTGCAGATTTACTTAATTAACGGAAACGAGGTTTCTGAGCTGCAGTGGCGAGATTTGAATCATGCCTCTAGATCGTTAACTGAGGCCTCTGGAGTGCAAGACTAGCTCTTACTCATTAAGCTATTGTGCCTCACACCAGTAGAAAACTCTTTCGTTTAAGTAATATTTCAATCCTGTAGACTCAGTTTTAAGAGGCTATCCTCTTGTGTAATCTTCATATTTCTCTGCATCATCAGTAGAAGGGTCTTCAAGTACTTTGAAGTTCCTAAAAGTCGCACAAATTAGTGGCGGCACAGTGGCGCAGCGGTAGAGTTGCTGCCTTATGGCGCTTACAGCGCCGGAGACCAAGGTTCGTTCCAGATCACGGGTGCTGTCTGTACGGAGTTTGCATGTTCTCCCCGTGGCCGCCAAGATCTTCGGTTTCCTCCCACACTCCAAAGACATACAGGTTTGCAAGACCTATACACCAGGAGGTGCAGATCCAGAGCCAGCAATATTATGGGGGACCCCTACCACCCCAGCAACGGACTGTTCCAGCTGCTACGGTCAAGCAAACGTCTCCGCTGTCACGCTGTGAAAACAGAGAGGATGAGACGGAGTTTCTTCCCATAGGCCATCAGGACTGTTAACTCTCATATCACCAAAGACTAATTTAATTTACTGTATTAAAAAAAAATTTGTGTGTTAAAAAAATAAATTATATTCTGTTTTGTAGTTTAGCACAATCCGCAGGCGTTGCCACTTTCATTTCACTGCACATCTTGTATATGTATGTGACAAATAAAGTTGACTTCACTTAATTGGCTTGGAATAAGTGTAAAATTGTCCCTAGTGCATAGGATAGTGTTAAAATGTGGGGAATGGCGATCGATGCGGACTCAGTGGGCCGAAGGGACTGTTTCCGCACTGCATCTCTAAACTAAACTAAAAGTTAATTCAGAGTCATGCAGATGATCTCCTTTGTGCTCTCATAACTTCACCACTTCCATTGAATAGACGTTTCTTCACCGTACAATGGGGTAAGTGTAAATACAGGTTATATTAATGCAAGGTCCACAAAAAAAATCAGCGACGCAGTTCCAAAATTAGAGTCTATTCACCAAAGAAGTGTTTGGATGTGTTCCACACAGGTGATGTGTGTGAGCCTTAAATGCAGAACAAGTTCACTGTTCAAGCTGCCTAGAACATTGTGGACATAAGGTCCATTGTATAAGGGACAGAGCACACTGTAGAGTGAGTGTCCTTTAACCATCAGGTCCTGGGGATTTATCCACCTTCATGCTCTTCAAGAATCCCACCAGCACCATGGCGCAGCGGTAGAGTTTCTGCTTTACAGTGCCAGCGGCCTGGGTTCGATCCTAACTATGAGTTTGTACATTCTCCCCGTGTCCTGCATGGGATTTCTCCAGAATCTCCGGTTCCTTCCCACACTGCAAAGACGTACAGGTTTGTAGGCTAATTGAGCTGATATAACTGTAAATTGTCCATAATGTGTGCAGGATAGTGTTAGTGTTTGGGGATCGTTGGTCGGCACGGATTCGGTGGGACGAAGGGCCTGTATCGCGGAAAAAAAACCTATTCCTTCTTAATCTCAAACTGCCCTTGCATATTAGTATTTGCCACCTCTCTCTAACCTCCATGCCCTTTGAAAATAAGTAGCTCAAATTCACAATAATTTGACTCTCAATGATTCCAATGAATCTACCCCGTGCCTCTAACTCTATCTTCACCACCCAGATGGAGCACACTATCAACTGTGGCTCAACTGCGAGATTGGAACATAAAATCACAGCTAACACTAGGGTCTTGAGAGTTCTCTGCCTTGTTGGAATACTGCCATTCAGATGACCCATTAAACCGAGACCGAGTTCAGGTCTTTTCGGTGGATGTGATAAATCTCAAGGCACTATTCTGAACAAGAGCCAGAGAATTAACCCGAGCTTCCTGACCAATATTGAACTGTCAGTCTTTAGACTTTAGCCTTTAGAGAAACAGCGTGGAAACAGGGCCTGTGGTCCACCGAGTCCGTGACGACCAGCGATCACCCCATACGCTGTCCTCCACACTAGGGGCAATTTACAATTTTTACTGAAGCCAATTAACCTACAAACCTGCACGTCTTTGGAGTGTGGGAGGAAACCGGAGCACCCAGAGAAAACCCACGTGTTCATGGGGACGAAGTACAAAGTCTGCACAGACAGCACCCGTAGTCAGGATCGAACCCGGGTCTCTCAGCGCAACTTTACCGCTGCGCCACTGTGCCGCTAAAACATCAACATCATTCGACATCGCAAAATACAGATGGTCACGTTTTTCAGTTTAATACAAAACCTGGAATTATCTAACCTACTGCTCTCCAAACTGAGATTCTGGGTGGCGGATCAATCTAAAACATTTTCTAGGCTGAGACTGACATTGGTTGGTTAATTTGATCTGGATCCAAGATGGGTCCATTGCATTAAAATGAAATATAGTCTAGCCATGAATAGAACGCTAGAGCACGTGGGCGGCACGGTGGCGCAGCGGTAGACTCGCTGCCTTTCAGCGCTCACAGTGCCAGAGACCCGGGTTCGATCCTGGCTACGGGTGCTTGTCTGTACAGAGTTTGTACGTTCTACCCGTGACCTGCGTGGGTCTGGAGTCTGGAGTCTGGAGTCCCACACTCCAGATGTACAGGTTTGTAGGTTAATTGGCTTGGTATAAATGTTAAAATTGTCCCTAGTGTGTGTAGGATATTGTTAATGTGCGGAGATCGCTGGTCGGTGCGGACTCGGTGGGCTGAAGGGCTTGTTTCTGCAGTGTATCTCTAAACTAAACCAAACTAAACATATTTAAGGGGCTGAATATCTCATTTCTGTACAACCTTTGCTCTATAATTTATTCACAAAAATGTACACACACAGTACAGGGTTAGATTGCTACTGTCCAGGCCAATCTGTCACGGTGCAAGCCTGAGTTAATCCACACACAAATATGACCAGCACTGTTAAATCCATCTGAACATCGTGATGCCACAGGATTTTTATCTCCTTCAGCACCAGCTAAACATCCGCTAAATTGTCAAGTGACTCCCACAATGGCTAGTCGACCATTTCACCAGCTACTGAATTCCTGCCTCCCCCTCCTCCGTTCACACAGGCTATTTAGTTGGCATTTTCTCAGTCTGAACTTCCTTAATCCCAGGAGACGTTTTTTCTCCCCCCCCCTCTTCATCCCTCTCTCCCACCCACATTACAAGCTATTCTGTCCATGGCCTACATACGATCTCGTTTGCCATGATTTATATCCTACCTCGGCTATCCCCCGAGGAAACATTCAGTATTAAAAGTCGCTTTGTGTTACAATCAAATGGTTGTATTATGATTTGACATTTGTTTTATCCTTTTCCTGCCCCTTCTACTCATCACGTTTTCTCCCTTTGCACCGCAGAAGAAAATAAAAGCTCAACAACGCACGGGTAATCTCAAATTGACAGCCCAGTGAAGGCAGCCCATTACACAAATATAATTTCCTATCGTGTCGTGCAGTCATACCGACTATCTGTTGCTGCAACACTACTTTTCCATCTGCAGGGTAAATTTTTAAATAATTTCTGGCGATTACAATTCTCCAGTGACCTCTCAGTCTCTCCTAGACTATATCTCAAATCTATTCAACATTTTCCTTGATCTCCCTACACTATGTCCTATTTTCACACCCTACACTTCCTTGTCCTTGTATTTCCCTCTTCCCTAACTCTCAGTCTTGACCCGAAATGTCACACATTCCTTCTCTCCAGAGATGCTGCCTGTCCCACCGAGTTACTCCAGCTTTTTGTGTCTATCGTCGGTTTAAACCAGCATGTTTAAGACGTTGGCGAGACCGCATTTAGAATATCTCTGTACGTTCAGTTCTGGGCACCTTGTTATAGGAAGGATATTGTCAAGCTTGAAAGAGCTCAGAAAAGATTTACTAGGATGTTGCCAGGACTAGAGGGTGTGAGCTCTCTATTCCAAGGAGCGCAGGAGGATAAGTGTGTGATCTATATCTGAATCTCCAAATTAAACTAAACGAAACTCATCGTCCTAATACATACTTTATTTCCCACCCACCCACGCAACAATACTGAGTATTTCCACCATTTTCAGTATTTTTTTGTATTTTGGAGCATCATTCAAACCTGCTTAAAGAGTATTATCACTAGAGATGCGCTAATCCTGCTAAAAGGAAACTTCAAAGAAACTTGCAGTGGGTGCCATATTTATTCTTTAAAGTAGGGAAAATCCATAAAGAGCCAGGAGTGAATTTGATGCCTGAACTATGAAATCACTAAGGGAATGAGAAAAGATGGGAGTTGAGGGGGTGAGGGAGGCTTATTTTTTTTCTCCCTCCGAGTGAAGACTTCAAATTAAGTTTATTGTTCCTATCAGGCTATTGGAACCCACATTCCTGTTCTAGGCCAGGGCCCCTGGGGAAGGGTCAGAGAGACACTGTTTGCAAATCTTTCTCCCCCCCCCAGAGGAGGACCTGGCAGAGTCGAACGTGCAGTTATTTTCCCTTCTAGGCACACAGGGGACTGCACGGAAACAGGGCCTTCACCCTACAGGGTCTGTGCCAACCAGCGATCTCCGCACACTCACACTATCCTACACACACAAAGGAAGTTTTACAATTTTACCAAGACAGTTAGCCTCCAAACCTGTACGTCTTTGCGTGGGGGGAAACCAGAGCTCCCGGAGAAAACCCAGGCAGGTCACGGGGAGAGCGTACAAACTCCATACAGACAAGCACCCGTGGTCAGGATCGAACCCGGGTCTCTGGCACTGGAAGGCAGCAACTCTGCCGCTGTGCCATGGTGCCACCATCAGACCATCAATACTCCTTAATTTCAGAGTATCTAGGGCAACAGGGTGAGCCCTCTGGACCGGTCCAGCAGGAAGTGGGAGATTATTCACCAAATTGTTTTCCTACAAGTCTATCCTTTAAAAAAAAAGAAGGAACCAGAATTATGTTCTTAGATAGCATGATCATAAGACTTCGGGGCAGAATCAGGCCATCCGGCCCAACAAACCTGCTCCATCATTCGATCATGGCTGATCATTTTCCTTTCCATAACCTGCTGCTGACACTAATTGTCAATGTCACCGTGACATGGAGAGCGGGTGTGAAAACTGGGACTGCGCTTGCTTGGCGTGGAAAGCCGACAGCTCGGCTTCAGAGTAAAATATCCTTGCCCAAGAATCAATTGCCGGGGAAGGCCAAACACATTGAAGGTCGTCGGAGAAAGGAATAAAAGTAAGATCAGGAGAAATGATTTAATAGACACGGTTGTAACTTTCTAGGCTGGTGGAAGCAGATTGACTGGTAGCAAGAAATGTGGAATGCCACATATAAAATTTTGTGTTTAAATTGTATATTGAACCAGTAAAACATTTCACTGGGGCAATGTTCATCGGTTCGTAAGCTCTTGGCGCAGAACTAGGCTGTTTGGCCCATCAAGTCTACTCCGCCATTCAATCGTGGCTGACCTGCTCTTTCCCTCTCGACCCCATTCTCCTGCCTTCTCCCCGACTCCCAAACTAATCAGAAATCTGTCAATCCCTGCCTCAAAAGTATCCATTGATGTGGCCTCCACAGCCGTCTGTGGCGATGAATTCCACAGATTCACCACCCTCTGACTAAAGTTCAAAATGTGACACTGAGGTGTTGTGAGGAGGCTTCAGAGCAGGGGAGCTAAACAGTACCTTCTGTACACTGTGGGTGGCTTGGTTGTATTCATGTGGAGGATTGAAGGAGAAGGGAGAGATGGATGACTTCAGGGAGAGAATTCCATAGTTTATAGCCTTTGCAGCTAAACGCATGGCTCCCAAATGATAAAGTAATTAAATAGAGAGATGCTTGACGATAAAAACAAGAATTAGAGCAACAGAGATATCTTGGGTGACTGGAGGACATCAGGAAACATTTCCCCTCAACAGAAGTGATAAAATCTAGAGAATAGAGATTTAGAGTAAGGGGGTACGAGATTGAGAGGGGATTTGAGGGAGTTCTATTTTTACCCAAATAGTGACTTAGTACCTGGGATGCACTTTAGTTTTAGTGTTTAGCTTTAGTGATACGGCCCAGAAACAGGCCCTTCGGCCCACCGAGCCTGCGCCAACCAGCAATTTCCACACATTTACACCATCCTACACACACTAGGGACAATTTACATTGATAACAAGCCAATTAACCTACAAACCTGCATGTCTTTGGAGTGTGGGAGGAAACCGAAGTTCTCAGAGAAAACCCACACGGTCATGGGGAAAATGCAGTAACTCCGTACAGACAGGACACGTAGTCGGGATTGATCCCAGGTCTCTGGCGCTGTAAGGCAGTAACTCTACCGCCGCCTTACAGATAGACACAAAATGTTGGAGTAACTCAGTAGGTCAGGCAGCACCTCTGGCGAAAAGAAATAGTTGACATTTCAGGTCGAAACCTTTTTTCTGACTGAGAGTCAGGGGAGAGGGAAAATAGAGATATGAAAAGGTTCAGAACAAATCAGAGCCGGCACCGATGACAAAGGAAAGGTGGAGCCCACAAAGGTCCATTGTTTGAATTGCCTCGGCATTGAAGACTCCGGGCCTAGTGCTGGAAGGTGGATGCCCACTGATCGCCAGAGATGTGGTGGGCTGAATGGACTGTTTCCTTGTTTATTGACTTAACGGCGCTGTGACCGGAGGAGATTATCAAGAGAGGAAGGAATGAGACAATGGAAGGATTGGAAATCACGAACACAAACGTTAGCATTTCTGTCTCTTAACCAGACCTCAGCTCAGAAGATAAGCACAAAAAGCTGGAGTAACTCAGCGGGTCAGGCAGCATCGCTGGAGAAGAGGAATAGGTGACGTTTCGGTGGAGACCCTTCTTCAGACTGAGAGTCAGGGGAAAGGGAAATGAGAGAGATAAGGTACATAGAACAAATGAATGAAAGATATACAAAAAGCCTTAATTCTGTGGCTCTGGCCTCTAGTCCTAGACTCTCCCACTCATGGAAACATCCTCTCCACATCCACTCTCTCCAAGCCTTTCACTATTCTGTATGTTTCAATGAGGACCCCTCTCATTCCTCTAAACTCCAGTGAGAATGATCAGCCATGATCACATTGAATGGCAGTGCTGGCTCGAAGGGCCGAATGGCCTCCTCCTGCACCTATTGTCTATTGTCTATTGAGTTCAGGCCGAGTGCTGACAAATGCTCATCATAGGTTAACCGACTAATTCCTGGGATCATTCTTGTAAACCTCCTCTCCAGAGCCAGCACATCCTTCCTCGGATATGGTGACCAAAATTGCTCACAATATTCCAAATGCGGCCTTACCAGCGCCTTATAGAGCCTCAACATTACATCCCTGTTTTTGTATACAAGCCCTGTATTTGTATACAAATGCTAGCGTTGAGTTTGCTTTCTTTACTACCGATTCAACTTGCAGATTAACTTTTTATGCCTTTATTCCTACTACCAAAATGTATGAGTCCACACTTTGCTACACGATGTTCCATCTGCCACTTCTCTGCCCACTCTCCCAATCTATCCAAGTCCTTCTGCAGAGTCCCTGCTTTCTCTACATTACCTGCCCCTCCACCTATTTTCCTATTGAAAGGATATCGAGGATTTGAGTTTAGGAGCAAGGTCCGACAGCAGTTGTACAGGTGGGACCGCACCTGGAGTATTGTGTGCAATTTTGGTCTCCTCATTTGAGGAAGGACATTATTGCTATTGAGGGAGTGCAGCGTAGTTCCCCCAGGTTAATTCCCGGCCTGGCAGGACTGACATATGATGAAAGAATGGGTCGACTGCTTGTCTTCGCTAGAATTTAGAAGGATGAGAGGGGATCTAATAGAAACATAAAATCCTTAGAGGATTGGACAAGGTAGATGCAGGAAAATGTTCCCCATGTTGGGGGAGTCCAGAACCAGGGGTCACAGTTTAAGAATAAGGGATAGGCCATTTAGGACTGAGATGAGTAAAGAGTTTTCACCCAGAGAGTTGTGAATCTGTGGAATTCTCTGCCACAGAAGGCAGTGGAGGCCAATTCACTGGATGTTTTCAAGAGAGAGTTAGATTTAGCTCTTAAGGCTAACGGAATCAAGGGATATAGGGAAAAAGCCAGAACGGGGTACTGATTTTGGATGACCAGCCATGATCATATTGAAGGCCCGAATGGCCTACTCCTGCACATATTTTCTATGTTTCTATGTATCATCCACAAACTTTGCAACAAAGCCTTCCATCCCCTCATCCAAATCATTGATATACAATGTGATGAGTGGCGGCCCCAGCACCAACCCTTGCGGAACTCCACTAGTCACTGGCAGCCAACCAGAAAAAGCCCCTTTCATTGCCACTCTTTGGCTTCTGCCGTCCAGCCAACCTGCTGTCCATGCTCGTATGTGCCCTTTGATATCCTGGGCTCTCATCTTCCTCAGCAGCCTAACATGTGGCACTTTATCAAAGGCTTTCTGAAAATCTTTCAGGCTTTCTCTGATCGGACTTTACTGGCTTTATCTTGCTAATAATTTAAACGTTTTACTCATGATTTATCAACCCTTTATCATGGATCTGTACACTAAGGATGGCTCGATTATAATCACGTATTGACTTTCCGTTGGCGGGTTAGCACGCAACAAAAAGCTTTTCGCTGTACCTCCTCGGCACACATGACAATAAACTAAACCGCACAGAAGAGATTTCGCAGCAACATTGGGTGAGATGAGTTTATGGGAGAAAGGGAGGGAGCAATGTCATGGATGGCATTGAACACAAGAATGAAATTCAAAACATTGGTAGAACACGGGTCTGGGAGGCATGGAAGAGACTGTGTGATAGAGAATTAACCCGAAAGCATTAGAAACATAGGAACATAGGAAATAGGTGCAGGAATGGGCCATTCGGCCCTTCGAGCCTGCACCGCCATTCAATATGACCATGGCTGATCATCCAGAATCAGTACCCCATTACTGCTTTCTCCCAATATCCCTTGATTCCGTTAACCCTAAGAGCTCTATCTAACTCTCTCTTGAATACATCCAATGAATTGGCCTCCACTGCCTTCTGTGGCAGAGACATCCGCAGATTCACAACTCTCTGGCTGAAAAACCTTTTCCTCATCTCAGTCCTAGATGGTCTACCCCTTATTCTTAAATTGCGACCCCTGAACTGTGTTAACATGAACTATGCTGCAGGGTGTAAAATGTTGCAAACATTTAATATAAATGTAACACCAAAAGGGACTTTCAATGGCAAAAGATGGGGCAAGCATCCTAAAGACCACATTGTATTCTGCTTTTGGACATAGTGTACAGGTTGCATCGATTTACAGTTGTTGGGATTTAATGAAGCCAAAGGATAGTGTGGCACACTTTCAGCTTGTATTTTCTGCCTGAGGCAGTCAGCAATCAACTTAGTAAAGCAGTTCTTGGTAAATTTTCCTTAAGTGCCTGGCAGACCATGTTTTAAACATTTTCGGAGTTAAGAAATCTTGTAACCTGCCCAAGCGGCAAAGCCAGCTAAATTGTGCAACGATAATAGGAATGTTACTGGCTCCGTGTCAAGACTTTGCACAAGGTTCCAGTGTTCCAGTGCTAAATGGAACACTTCCTTCCTCTGTAAAATAACACAAACCGCTGGAGCAACTCAGCGGGTCAGGCGGCATCTCCAGAGGACATAAACACATGAAGTTTCGGGGAAGGACTCTTCTACGGGTCGGGTCCTGAAGCGTAACTTCGCCTCTCCATGCCCCCCAGAGATGCAGCCTGACCCACAAAGTCTGGGCGGCACGGTGGTACAGCGGGTAGAATTGCTGCCTTACAGCGCCAGAGACCCGGGTTCGACCCTGACTGTGGGTGCTTGTCTATATGGAATTCGTATGTTCTCACCGTGACCGCGTGGGTTTTCTCCGGGATCTCTGGTTTCCTCCCACACTCCAAAGACGTACGGGTTTGTAGGTTAATTGGCTTGGACAACTTGTCTCTAGTGTGTAGGATAGTGCTAGTGTACGGGGTGATTGCTGGTCGGCGTGGTCTCGGTGGGCCGCCGGGCCTGTTTCTGTGGTGTATCTCTAAAACCAAAATTAAAACTAGAAGCCACTTCTGCTCTGTTTCCTTTTGGATGGTAAGCCAGCATCTACAATCCCTCATGTCTTCGTTCCTCTGCATCAAACACTTTCTTCATTTCAGGAACTCTGTCGTGCAAGATGGTCCACTTCGGTTCAGTTCGGTTTAGTCTATTGTCACATGTACCGAGGTACAAAGAAAAGCTTTTGTTGCGTGCCAACCAGTCAGCAGAAAGACAATACATGATTATGAATGTCTATATCATCATGGGCTGAGCTGTTGAATGCTGCACAATCTTCCCCCTCTTTACATCAAAAATGTGTGAAAACCATGTCTTGTACTTTTTTATCATGTCTAAATCTTCAGCAGGTTGAAATCATAATTCATCCGTTTGGCCTGTTGATTCTTCCAAACTGTAAGAATCATTTACCTTCTTCAATCCACTCTTGTTTCTACTTCTTGGTTGCTAATTTATATTGCTTGATTTGTTACCTTTAACAACTTTACAACTATTGTCTTTACAATCTTAATTGCCCATCTCCAATTCTTAATTTTATCTTTTCCATCAATGAAGTGCAACTATTATTTTTAATTTGAGGCATCAGGGCATCAGACTTGTCCAGGATTTATTATTCATCCCAATTTTCCTGTGAAATTTATGGCTTTCTTGGCCATTTCAATGGGTAGTTAAGAATCAACAATCTTACTGTGAATCTGGTTCGACAGGGTGCCAAGGTGGCGCAGTGGTAGCGTTGCGGCTTTACAGCGCCCTTCGGCCCACCGAGTCCGCGCCGCCCAGCGATCCCCGCACATTAACACAAGCTTACACACACTTATACTAAGACTGAGGGGAAGATCTCGGTGAAAACCCACGTGGTCATGGGGAGAACGTACAAACTCCGTACAGGCAGCACTGGTAGTCGGGATCGAACCCGGGTCTCCGGCGCTGCAAGCGCTGTAATAGACAATAGACAATAGACAATAGGTGCAGGAGTAGGCCATTCAGCCCTTCGAGCCAGCACCGCCATTCAATGCGATCATGGCTGATCACTCTCAATCAGTACCCCGTTCCTGCCTTCTCCCCATACCCCCTCACTCCGCTATCCTTAAGAGCTCTATCCAGCTCTCTCTTGAAAGCATCCAACAAACTGGCCTCCACTGCCTTCTGAGGCAGAGAATTCCACACCTTCACCACTCTCTGACTGAAAAAGTTCTTCCTCATCTCCGTTCTAAATGGCCTACCCCTTATTCTTAAACTGTGGCCCCTTGTTCTGGACTCCCCCAACATTGGGAACATGTTTCCTGCCTCTAATGTGTCCAATCCCCTAATTATCTTATATGTTTCAATAAGATCCCCCCTCATCCTTCTAAATTCCAGTGTATACAAGCCCAATCGCTCCAGCCTTTCAACATACGACAGTCCTGCCATTCCGGGAATTAACCTAGTGAACCTACGCTGCACGCCCTCCATAGCAAGAATATCCTTCCTCAAATTTGGAGACCAAAACTGCACACAGTACTCCAGGTGCAGTCTCACCAGGGCCCGGTACAACTGTAGAAGGACCTCTTTGCTCCTATACTCAACTCCTCTTGTTATGAAGGCCAACATTCCATTGGCTTTCTTCACTGCCTGCTGTACCTGCATGCTTCCTTTCATTGACTGATGCACTAGGACACCCAGATCTCGTTGAACTCCCCCTCCTCCTAACTTGACACCATTCAGATAATAATCTGCCTTTCTATTCTTACTTCCAAAGTGAATAACCTCACACTTATCTACATTAAACTGCATCTGCCATGTATCCGCCCACTCACACAACCTGTCCAAGTCACCCTGCAGCCTTATTGCATCTTCCTCACAATTCACACTACCCCCCAGCTTAGTATCATCTGCAAATTTGCTAATGGTACTTTTAATCCCTTCATCTAAGGCAGCAACTCCACTGCCAATTAGAATTAGAAACATAGATACATAGAAAAATAGGTGCAGGAGTAGGCCATTCCGCTGATTTACTCCAGCATTTTGTATCTATCTTCGGTTCAAACCAGCATCTGCAGTTCCTTCCTCAACCATATATACCCTTCTTTACTGAGAGCTGATCTTACTGGTAGACTCCTAATGAGAGGCCTTGGCTTCTCATTTATTACCTTGGAATACAACTCAAATCAAATTCACAAGGAGCTGGACAGTGGGGACCAGGCAATGGTGAAATAGCCCAAGGCAAGCAGATAACAATTCAGCCAGGGGCCATCTTTATCAGGTGAAGGCCCGTTCACAAATGCATATGCAGTAGAATGTGCTCAATTAAATATGATGCCTCATTTCAGCTGCGGACTTTAACATCCCCAGCACCAGCTCCATTTCTTTAACCATTTCTGTTCTGCAGCTTGCAACTTGCACAAATTGAGTCAATTGAGACACAGTCATAGGATTGGTCCTCCATCACAGGCTCTTGCATGAACTAATCAAGAATCATGAGTCGAGAGTGTTTTATCGTCAAACTAGACCAAGTGGACCTGTTGGGTCCAAACCTCTCCTGCATTGGTGCAGCACCCTCTCCTCCCCCCTCCCCCTCCCCCTCCCCCTCCCCCTCCCCCTCCCCCTCCCCCTCCCCCTCCCCCTCCCCCTCAACCCCCCCTTATCCTCTCTCCTCCCCCCTCCCTCCCTTCCCACCGCCGTCCACCCCCCTCTTTCCCTCCCCCCTCCCTCCCTAGGAGATAGATTTAAACTTTAAAATGTGAATAACTTTAAAAATAAAACACCGATTTCAATGAAACTTCTTCCATTAGCAACAAAGGGACGATGGTGAGTAAGGTGGGCCTAAACTTGTCGTGCTATCGTGTACCGTTTTGGCCGTAGTTCAGGAACAAACAAACAAACAAACAAATGAGAGTTTTAGTATATAGATATCACAGACAGAACAATGAAATTCTTACTTGCAGCAGTACGACAGATATATATGTGTGCGTGTGTGTGTGTGTATATATATATATATATATATATATATATATATATATATATATATATATATATATATATATATATGTATAGAGACACAAATGCAGGCAGCATTTCTGGAGAGAAGGAATGGGTGCGTTTTTGGCCGGAAGCCTTCTTCAGACCCGAAACGTCACCCATTCCTTCTCGAGAGAGAGATGCTGCCAGTCCAGCTGAGTTACTCCAGCATTTTATATACTGTACACACAAACATATACATACATATACATGCATACACACACATAAAAACATAATAGTGTTTGTTTTAGAAATAGTAAAAACATAGACACAAACATTGTAATGCAAAAAGACAAAACCGATGGCCCCAATTCGATATCGTTCAAAGCTTATTTGGAGGTTGTAGTATTTAATAGCCCGGTCTGTGGCTGCAGGGAAGAAGCTGTTCCTGAACCTGGACGTGACAGTTTTCAAGCTCCTATATCTTCTTCCTGGTGGCAGGAGTGAACTGACTGTGTGGCCAGAATTAAGGATAATTCTGAAATCTCCGCTGTACAAAGGCGTGCCTCCGACACACTCCTAAAGTCGAGTGATCGCAGAACGTTTAATCAGCCGGGTAAGATGGCAAGTAGAATTTTTTTCAAAAGATGATAAGGCCTTCAAAAGGGAAGCAGCATCTGTTCAGGAACATGGCGGTAATGAAGCGTAACAAACGTTGGTGTGTTCAGATATGTCGTATGCATTGACATATTATCTTGGAACTCCCTTGCTACAGGCATTGTGGGTTTAACATGGTCGCAGGAGTTGGCCTGGCACTATTCCAAAGAGATGCGAGGAAGCTGTTCCTTGTACTCTGATAAGTATTTATCTACCTACAATGACCATACGAAAGGAGATTATCTGGTCATCACTCGAATACATGACACAGTGGCACTGCTAGCTTACGGCTCCAACAATACTGTGTCATTCCTCACCTCTCGTACCATCCCAGTGGCTGTGCATGTTTTCAGAGAGCAATAAAGTTACCCAGCATGGAAACAGGCCCTTCGGCACAACTCGTCCATGCCGGCCAAGTTGCCTTTCTCAGCTGGTCCCATTTGGCCCATACCGCTCTAAACCTCATCTATTCATAAACCTGTCCAAATATCCTTCAGACGTTAAGCGTCAAGGGTGTTTTATTGTCATACGTCCCAAAACGGAACAATGAAATTCTTACTTGCGGCATCACAACAGATATGTAAGTGGACACTGTGGAAAACACCAAAAGGAAGTTCAATATTTAAGAATAAACAAACCGCAAAGACAAAAATAATGCTTCCTCAAGTCCCTAGTCCAATCAAGGTGGTTTGTTGTTCAGAGTTTATTTGAGGTTCCTAGTGTTCAATAGCCTGATGGTTGTTGGAAGAAGCTGCTCCTGAACCTGGATGTCACAGTTTTCAGGCTCCTATACCTCCTTCCCGATGGCAGGAGTGAAACGTGAGTGTGCTCAGTGTGGTGTGGGACCCTGACGATACTGTCGGCCATTTTGAAGTTGTAATGGTACTTGCCTCTATCACTTCTTCCGAAGGCTTGCTCCATATGCCTACCCCCATCATTGAGGAAAAACGTGCCTCTCAGGTCCCCTTTAAATCTTGCCCCTCTCACATTAAACCTATGCCCTCTAGTTTTAGACTCCCCTTCCCTGGGAATAATACTGTCATTTATGCCCTCATGATTTTATAACCCTCTACAAGGTCACCCCTCAGCTTCCTCTGCTCCAGGGACACAGTCCCATCCGATCCAATCTCTCCTCATACCTCACGTCCTCCAGTCCCAACACCATCCTTGCGAATGTTTCCTGCACCCCCTCTAGCTTAGTCACATCTTTCCTATAGTATGGAGACCAGAACCACACGCAATATTCCAGGCACAGTCTCATCGACGTCCTATGCCGCTGTAACACAATGTCTCAACCCTTGGCCGCTAATTAGCCCACGACTGGAAACATCTTCTGCACATCCGCTCTATCTAGACCTTTCATTACTCGGTAAGTTTCAGATATGTAGCCGAAAACTGCTCATAATATTGCAGATGCAGTCTGACCAGCGTCTTATAAAGCCTCAGCTTATATCCTTGCTTTTACTGAAAATTCTCTCCCCCTTGAAATCAATGCTAACATTGCATTTGCCTTCCTCACCATGGACTCAACCTGCAGAGGAACCTTTTGGGAATCCTGCACCAACACTCCCAAGTCCTTTGACACCTCCGATTTCTGAATCCTCTCCCCATTTATAAAACGAGGGTAAAGAGATGAGCATGAGTGTGCGCCAAGGCTGTGCCAAAGGCAAGATGTTTGGCTCGTGGTTCTGTCAGGAGCTCCATCTGCCTTTCTGATAGCTCCATCGGACTTTGGTTACGCTGCATTTGGAGTATTGCATGCAGTTCTGGTCACGCCACTGCAGGAAAGATGTGGAGGCTTTGGAGAGGGTGCAGAGGAGGTTTGCCAGAATGCTGCCTGGATTAGAGGGTTCCCACTGCAGGAAGAGGTTGGACAGACATGGATTGTTTTCTCTGGAACATCGAGGGTTGAGTGGGGACTTGATAGAAGTATGTAGAATTGTGAGAGGCACAGAGAGGGTAGACAGTCAGGACATTTTTCCCAGGGTCGAAATGTCCAAACTAGAATGCACAATGTGAGAGGGGGAACGTTTAAAGGAGAGGGCACGCTTTTGTAACATAAGGTCATAAGTGATAAGAGTAAAGAGGTTCTTCTGCAGTTGTATAGGGCCCTGGTGAGACCACATCTGGAGTATTGTGTACAGGTTTGGTCTCCTAATTTGAGGAAGGACATCCTTGTAATTGAGGCAGTGCAGCATAGGTTCACAAGATTGATCCCAAGGATGGCTGGACTGACATATGAGGAAAGATTGAAAAGACTAGGCTTGTATTCACAGTGTAACAAAATAACTGCAGATGCTGGTCCAAATCTGGTATGTCACCCATTCCTTCTCTCCTGAGATGCTGCCTGACCTGCTGAGTTACTCCAGCATTTTGGGGGAAAAAAGGCTTTATTCACTGGAGTTTAGAAGAATGAGAGGGTAACCTATAGAGACATATAAAATTATAAAAGGACTGGACAAGATAGATGCAGGAAAAATGTTCCCGATGTTGGGCGAGTCCAGAACCAGGGCCACAGTGTTAGAATAAAGGGGAGGCCATTTAAAACTGAGGTGAGAAAAAACGTTTTCACCCAGAGAGTTGTGAATTTGTGGAATTCTCTGCCACAGTGGGCAGTGGAAGCCAAATCACTGGATGAATTTAAGAGAGAGTTAGATAGAGCTCTAGGGGCCAGTGGAATCAAGGGATATGGGGAGAAGGCAGGCACGGGTTATTGATTGGCCATGATCACAATGAATGGCGGAGCTGGCTCGAAGGGCCGAATGGCCTCCTCCTGCACCTATTTTCTATGTTTCTATGTTTCCATAAGAGTAGAATTAGGCTATTCAGCCATAGATCATGCCGATCTATCTCTCCCTCCTAACCCCATTCTCCTGCCTTCTCCCCATAACCTCGGACACCTGTACTAATCAAGAATCTATCTATCTCTACCTTAAAAATATCCACTGACTTGGCCTCCACAGCCTTCTGTGGCAAAGAATTCCACAGATTCACCACCCGCAAGAAATTTCTCCTCATCTCCTTCCGAAAGAACGTTCATTAATTCTGAGGCTATGACCTCTAGTCTTAATCTCTCCCACTAGTGGAAACGTCCTCTCCACATCCACTCTACCCAAGCCTTTCACTATTCTGTACGTTTCAATGAGCTCCCCCCCCCCCCTCATCTTTCTAAACTCCAGCGAGTACAGGCCCAGTGCCGACAAACGCTCATCATAGGTTAACCTACTCGTTCCTGGGATCATTCTTGTAAACCTCCTCTGGACCCCCATCCAGAGCCAGCACAACATCCTTCCTCAGATATGGGGCCCAAAATTGCTCACAATATTTGTGTCTCCAACAGAGAGTGATGGAGGCCTGGAACGCATTGCCAGGAGTGTTGGTGGAGGCAGATACGATAGTGATGTTTAAGAGGCGTTTAGAAAGACACATGTAGGTGCAGGGAATAGATGGATATGGATCATGTACAGGCAGATGAGATCGGTTTAACATGGCATCCTGCTCAGCACATACATTGTTCCTGTGCTGTACTGTTCTGTTCCTACGTTCTGAAACATGCATTGGCATGGAGAGGACACAAAATAGAAAACTATTAAACAAATATAGTTATTTGTTTAGAGTCAGTCCACCTTCCCCGAGCGAAGGCATAAATGAGGAACCTCTAATCAACACGCACTCTAGAAACATACTTAAAATAACTATCAGCTGGAAAGGCAAACCATGATTCCCTTTGGAGTTTGTGTGGCATCACTGGTATGGAACAAATGGAAGTGATTAGACTTGTCACTGCGGGAGACAGCAATTTGATGCACTATAAGGTTTTATGTATTTCTCTATAGCTTGATTCTGCTCTTGATGTTAGCGATTTCTGTTAGAAAGCACTTAGAATACAAAGATACCAAATAACGCTTGAAATGCCTGTGCAGGCTGTAAATCTTGCACTTAGACAACAAGCACTGTCAATTTTCAGAGGTTAAGGAGGCAAGATGTGACGTGGTCAGGCAAATTACACGGTCCAAAAGACCTAAAAGACACACCAAATCCAACAGGTGCAACCCTAAAGATGTCTCACCCGACGTTGAAAGAGGCCATTCAGCCCAGTGTACCTGTGCTAGACGATTGAGGGGGGATCTTATAGAAACTTACAAAATTCTTAAGGGGTTGGACAGGCTAGATGCAGGAAGATTGTTCCCGATGTTGGGGAAGTCCAGAACAAGGGGTCACAGTTTATGGATAAGGGGGAAGTCTTTTAGGACCGAGATGAGAAAGTTTTTTTTCACACAGAGAGTGGTGAATCTGTGGAATTCTCTGCCACAGAAGGTAATTGAGGCCAGTTCATTGGCTATATTTAAGAGGGAGTTAGATGTGGCCCTTGTGGCTAAAGGGATCAGGGGGTATGGAGAGAAGGCAGGTACGGGATACTGAATTGGATGATCAGCCATGATCATATTGAATGGCGGTGCAGGCTCGAAGGGCCGAATGGCCTACTCCTGCACCTATTTTCTATGTTTCTATGTTTCTAGACCTTTGAAAGAACTATTCAATTAATTCCACTGTCCCACCATTTGATTCTCGTGTAGCAGGTTGAGGGAATGACCTGATAGAAGGTTTATAATGTATGAGAGATCAATTAGGTCAATTAGGACGGAGGAGTCTAAAACTAGAGGGCATAGATTTAAGGTGAGAAGGAAAAAGAAATTAAAGGAGATCTAGGGGGCAACTATTTTCCACACAGAGAATGGTGGCTATATGGAGTGAGCTGCCATGGGACGTTTAGGTTAGTTTAGAGGTACAGCATGGAGGCAGGCCCTTCGGCCCACCAAGTCCATGCCGACCAACTATCACGCTGCATACTAATTCTACCCTACACACACGTGGGACAATTTACAGAAGCCAATTAACATTCAAACCTGCACTCCTTTGGAATATGGGAGGAAACCGGAGCACCCGGGGAAAACCCAGGGAGAACATGGAAACATAGAAATATAGAAAATGGGTGCAGGAGTAGGCCATTCAGTCCTTCGAGCCAGCCCCGCCATTCAATATGATCATGGTTGATCATCCAGAGTTATATCTAACTCTCTCTTGAATACATCCAGTGAATTGGCCTCCATTGCCTTCTGGGGCAGAGAATTCCACAGATTCACAACTCTCTGGATAAGAAAGTTTTCCTCATCTCAGTCCTAAATGGCCGACCCCTTATTCTGAAACTGTGACCCCTGGTTCTAGACTTTCCCAACATGAGTAACATTTTTCCTGCATCTCGCCTGTAAATCCCTTAAGAATTCCATATGTTTCTTTAAGATCCATTCTCATCCTTCTAAATTCCAGCGAATATAAGCCCAGCCAATCCAGTCTTCCATCATATGCCCATAATAAGATCCCTCCTGGGGTTTTTCACCATCGAACAAAAACTGTGCGTCAGTAGTAAGCATTTCCTAAATTCTTGATACCTCTCCTATCGCATGGTACTGGATACATGGCACCGGTCTCGAGGTAGAGGAGAAACCCAGCCTGAGGATCTTCCCTGTGCTCTTGGCTCATCAAAGTGTACAGAATGACCTGGCTTCTGTGCTCGCTCAAACTCCGTACGGATAGCAGGAACGAACCCGAGTCTAAAGCAGCGACTCTGCCACTGCGCCAGCGTGCCGCCCGTGATGGGATGTTTTGGAGTCAGACACATTTGCAACATGTACACGCGCTCAACCTCTCCCTGTAGCTCAGACCCTCACGTCCTGGCAACAAAGACAGCTGCTCAATTCAATTCTATCAGTATCCTGGCCCTAATTCTATCCTCCAAATCGTTAGCCCAACGCCACCCAGACACATTCAAACTGGTGTTGCAAATCAGTCCTGTGGGCCAAAACATGGAGCAAACATTTCCACTTCCGGTGGCACTCAGAGGTACGGACCATGAATGCAAGATCCAAATTAAAAGCTTTTAGGAAACTCTTAACCCGTCGAGAGGCAACAATGTGCTTCCTTCTTGCCACATTGAAAGGCTGAGGAATAAAGGGTTTGTTCTCGTTAAGTGCTCCTGAGCACATGGGTGGATTGAAAGAGAATGTAAGTTAATTAGGGAAATGGACAGTCCTCTCATCAGCTAGAGTGCAGTCACATCCATCTCACTGGAGACCTTTGAACTATCTTTAATCTGACTTTATTGGACTTCAATGCACCAACCGTTGTAACCTTCAACCTTTATCTGTGCACTGCGGTCAGCTTGATTGTGTTCATGTACAGTCTTTCCTTTGATTAGATTTGAGGGCTGCAGGGTAGCACAGCGGTAGAGTTGCTGCCTGACAGGGCCAGAGACCTGGGTTCGATCCTGACTTGGGTGCTGGCTCGACAGAGTTTGTACGTTCTCCCCGTGACCGCGTGGGTTTTCTCCGGGAGCTCCCGTTTCCTCCCACGTTCCAAAGACGTAAAGGTTTGTAAGTTCATTGGCTTCAGTAAGAATTGCAAATTAGTCCTAGTGTGTGTAGCATAGTGCTAGTGTACGGAGATCGCTGGTCACTGTGGACTCGGTGGGCCGAAGGGCCTGTTCTCGCGCTGCATCTCTAAAGTTAACTAAACTAAAGAGCCAACAATGTTAAGGACTCTGGATTCACATATCGGTCAAACTAGGCAAGAATTGGAGAATTCTTTGAGGAAGGATATTCTTGCCATTGAGGGCGTGCAGCATAGCTTTACTAGGTTAATTCCCGGAATGGCGGGACTGTCATATGTTGAAAGATTGGAGCGGCTAGGCTTGTATACACTGGAATTTAGAAGGATGAGAAGGGATCTTATCGAAACATATAAGATGATTAAGGGGTTGGACACGTTAGAGGCAGGAAACATGTTCCCAATGTTGGGGGAGTCCAGAACAAGGGGCCACAGTTTAAAAATAAGGGGTAGGACATTTAGAACTGAGATGAGGAAAAACTTTTTCAGTCAGAGAGTTGTAAATCTGTGGAATTCACTGCCTCAGAAGGCAGTGGAGGCCAATTCTCTGAATGCATTCAAAAGAGAGCTAGATAGAGCTCTTAAGGATAGCGGAGACAGGGGGTACGGGGAGAAGGCAGGAACGGTTTACTTACTGATAGAGAATGACCAGCCATGATCACATTGAATGGTGGTGCTGGCTCGAAGGGCCGAATGGCCTACTGCACCTATTGTCTATTGTCTATAATTCATCCTTGGGGATATCAGTGAATGACTATTGGGTCATTCACATTACTAGATGACTAATCTTTCATGTAATTTCAGATTGTTAATTGAATTAAACATTCATAGCTGCCATGGTCGGATTTGAACTCAGAGTGCAGAGAAGATTTACAAGGATGTTGTCGGGGCTTGAGGGTCTAAGCTATAGGGAGATGCTGGGCAGGCTAGCATCTTTAGGCAGGCTGGGACTTTATTCCTTGAAGCACAGGAGGCTGGGGGGGGTGATCTTATAGAGGTTAGAACATCATGAGGGGAATAGATGGAGTGAATGCACACGGAGCCTTTTACCCAAAGTATGGGGGATCAAGAACCAGAGGACATAGAGTCATAGTGACTCTGTTCACCTATTCACCGTTGATTCACCTACTCCGGGCAAGAGATTCCGTGCGTCTACCCGATCTATTCCTCTCATGATCTTGTACACTATAAGATCACCCTTCATCCTCATGCGGGCCTGTTTCTGTTCTTTTTTTTTAGAGATACAGCGCGGAAACAGGCCCTTCGGCCCACCGGGTCCGCGCCGCTCAGCGATCCCCGCACATTAACACTATCCTACACCCACTAGGGACAATTTTTTTTTACATTTGCCCAGCCAATTAACCTACATACCTGTACGTCTTTGGAGTGTGGGAGGAAACCGAAGATCTCGGAGAAAACCCACGCAGGTCACGGGGAGAACGTACAAACTCCGTACAGTACAGCGCCCGTAGTCAGGATCGAACCTGAGTCTCCGGCACTGCATTCGCTGTAAGGCAGCAACTCTACCGCTGCGCCACCGTGCCTCCGTCACTTCCTCAGGACTGTTTCTGAATTTCCAGTTGAGTAATTTCACCACTGTGTCACCATTATAGTAAAGCCTGACATTACTTCTTCAAACAATGTGGCTGAGGGTCTTGATGCAAAAGCTCAAAACATTTGACTGCAGGATAAACACCAAATACTGGAGTAACTCAGCGGGACAGGCAGCATCTCTGGAGAGAAGGAATGGGTGACGTTTCGGCTTCTTCAGACCCGAAACATCACCCATTCCTTCTCTCCAGAGATGCTGCCTGTCCCGCTGAGTTACTCCAGCATTTTGTGCCTACCTTCGGTTCAAACCAGCATCTGCAGTTCTTTCCTACACATGAATAGAGGATAAAACAGAAGCAAAGGATTAAAGAGTTAAATCGGGTAAACACACAGCCTTCAACTTATATACCCATGATTCTCTGTGGCAGCCGCATTATTAATTCATAGATTTATTGATTTTTGTCTCTCGCATTCAGCCCTGCTGATCTGGTTAACTTGACAGCTCTGAGCAGCATAGTTTCGCCATGCTTGCCAGTCAAAGTTAATGCGCTAGTAAAGGTCTCCACTGCATGCAAACTGAGCTCATATATTCCTGCATGGAATCTGGCAAGAGTCGTAGAGTCATAGAGCGATACAGCGTGGAAACAGGCACCTTCGGCCCAGCTTGCCCACACGTCCCAGCTACACTAGTCCCACCTGCCCGCGTTTGGCCCATATCCTTCCAAACCTGTCCTGTCCGTGTACCTGTTTCTTAAACGATGGGATAGTCCCTGCCGCAACTACCTCCTCTGGCAGCTCGTTCCATATACCCACCACCCTTTGGGCGAAAAAGTTACTCCTCAGATTCCTATTTAATCGTTTCTCCTTCACCTTAAACCTATGTCCTCTGATCCTCGATTCACCCACTCTGGGCAAGAGACTCTGTGCATCTTCCCGATCTATTTCTCTCATCATTTTACCCACCTCTATAAGATCACCCCTCATCCTCCTGCGCTCTAAGAGTCCCACCCTACTCAACCTCTCCCTGTAGGCCACACCCTCTAGTTCTGGAAACATCCTCGTAAATCTTCTCTGTACCCTTTCCAGCTTGGCAACATCTTCTAGCATTGGCTTTTTAGGTGCTCTCCTCCCTCTCTCACCCATACACACCCCACGGCTTGAGTACATTGGCCAGGGATGCAGTAACTGAGAAGGAAAAGACAAAGGATACTGAAAGAAGATTTGTGTACAAGAGGTAAAGATGTCTTGTTGAAATTATACATGGACCTGACGGACCCCATCAAGAACATTGTGTACACATCTGGTCTCCCTGACATTTATGCAAGTTCAGTTCGTTTAGTTTTAGTTTAGAGATACAATAACTTCGGCCCACCAAGTCCATGCCGACCAGCAATCCCTGCACACTAACACTATCCTACACACATTAGGGACAATTTACAATTATACCAAGCCAATTAACCTACAAACCTGTACGTCTTTGGAGGAAACTGGGGCGCCTGGGAAAAAACCCACGCTGGTCACGTGGAGAATGTACAAACTCCGTACAGACAAGCACCCGTGGTCGGGATCGAACCTGACCCGGCTTCTGTACGGAGTTTCTACATTTTCCCCGTGACCGCACGGGTTTTCTTCAGGTGCTCTGGTCTCCTCCCACACTCCAAAGACGTGCAGGTTTATAGGCCAATTGGCTGTGGTAAATTGTCCCGAGTGTGTAGGATAGTGCTAGTGTACGGGGATCGCTGATCAGTCCAGACCCGATGGGCCGAATGGGGCCAGTTTCCGTGCTGTATCTGTGTATCTCTAAACTAAGGGAACAGTGCATCCCAGTGAGGAATCAAAATGTCTCAAGTGTACAGCCCCACCTCCTTCACTCAATGTGTTTCAGTGCCATTTCAGTAAAAACAAAATCAGTCATTTTTGTCTCAGAGATAATGAACAATATTGCAATAATGACTTTTTTACCTGTGGTCTTGGCATGCTCCTGCAGTCATGGACGTGGGGCTTCACACGCGTGCAAACGCTTCATGACCCCACACTCTCAACAACATCCTCAGCTTTGTCGCCCAGTGAAAATATTCGTGAACAACCACAATCCCACTCATGATGGTCTTAAAATTGTGGATCATTTAAATATTTTAAAATTCAACACACTTACACTGTTTGCCAAATGATAAATATGAAGCCCTGGAGACACGAGAGACAGGTTTACACGCAACTGCTGTTCAGTCGGAGGGTGGTGAATCTGTGGAATTCTTTGCCACAGAAGACCGTGGAGGCCGAGTCAGTGGATATTTTAAAGATTTTTTGGATAGATTCACGATTAGTACAGGTGTCAGAGGTTATGGGCAGGAGAATGGGGTTAGGAGGGAGAGATAGATCAGCCATGATTGAATGTCAGAGTAGACTTGATGGGCCGAATGGCCTAATTCTACTCCTATCACTTATGACCTTATGATCACCAGGGCCCTGGGTTAGAACATAGTGTAATAATGCAGAACAGGCCCTTCAGCCCACAATCTCTGTGCCGAACATGAAGCCAAATTAAACTAATCCCTTCTGCCAGCACATGATCCACATTCCTCCATTCCCTGCATATTTATGTTCCCATTTAAGCTTCCTCAATGCAACTCGTAGTATCTGCTTCCACCACCACCTCTGTCAGCATGTTCCAGGCACTCACCAACTACTGTGCAATAAACCTGCTCTGCGTTATTTCCTCTGAAACTTTCCTTCTCTGACTTTAAAGCTATGCCCTCACTTTCCTTCTCTGACTTTAAAGCTCTGTCCCTCTAGTCTTTCACATTTCCACCCGGGGGGGGGGGGGGGGGTGTGGGGTGGTGGGGGGGGGGGGGTGGTGGTTGGGGAGGTTCTTTTTGTCTACCGTATCTATGCCTCTTATAATTTAAAGAAATATTCACACCGACAGTCTGCTGGGACCAAGCAATTTTGAAATCCAATATGAAATAAGATTTGCAGAGTGGCTCTGTTAACTTTGTATTGATTGCTCTTTGTAACTGTGCTATTGTGGACCTGGAATCCATACAAAATAGCACAAGTATGCTTGCAGCTAGATAAAGATGCTGATTACTGGCATCAGAGAATGGAAATATTACCAACGATGCAGATATAAAATAAATCGACTTATTTACCCCAACATGGTGCAATATAAAGGTGAGAAGAAAATGAGTGCTTTCTCTTCTTTTATTTGCTGCTCTTTGTCTCCCAGTTATTAGGCACATATTGAACTGGCAGTCGACAGGCTCTGGGACTCGATGTACATACAAAAGAAGCTGCCGAGGAAGAAGTCCTTGACAATTCACAGCGTGGAAACAGGCTCTTGCACACACTAGCCAACATGTCCCATCTACACTAGTCCCACCTGCCTCTATTTGGCCCATATCCCTCTAAACCGGTCCTATCCATGTACCTGTGTAAATGCTTCTTAAACGTTGCGATAGTCCCTGCCTCAACTACCTCCTCTGGCAGCTCGTTCCATGCACCTACCGCCCTTTGCGTGAAAAAGTCACCCTTCAGGTTCCTATTAAATCTTCCCCCCCCCCCCTCTCACGGTAAACCTATGTCTTCTGGTTCTCAGTTTGAAGTGAGGGGGTAAATATTTGACAGGAACCTGAGGTGTAACTTTGTTACGACAAGTGATGATAATATATGTTCAGGCCACATCAAAAAGGTCTAAAATTGGCAAAGTGGGAGACTCCTGACTGCCCTCTGAAATGGACGAAAAAGCTCCAGGCAATTAGGAACAAACAGCAAACACTTCACAAGGCCACCAGCATAACCAAGGATGTTTTTCACCCCGGACACTCCCTCGTCTTCCCCTCTCCCATCGGGCAAGAGATACAGAAGTGTGAAAACGCACACCTCCAGATTCAGGGACAGCTTCTTCCCAGCTGTTATCAGGCAACTGAGGGAGAAGGTAGGAGAATGGGGTTAGAAGGGAGAGATGGAACCGCCATGGTTGAATGGCAGAGCACACTTGATGGACTGAAAGGCCTAATTCTGCTCCTGTCACTTCTGTACCTAACTTATGAAGTTAGGTACAGAACCATCCCATGAACGCCTAGAGAACGGTCCTGAGCTACTATCTACCTCATTGGAGACCTGCAGACTATCTTTAAGCGGACCTTATTGGACTTTATCTTGCACTAAACGCTATTCCCTTTATCAAGTGTCTGTACACTGTGGGACGGCTCGATTGTCATCATGTATTGTCTTTCCGCTGACTGGTTAGCACGCAACAAAAAACGTCACTGTGCCTCGGTACATGTGACAATAAATGTAACAAAACTAAAACTAAACTCTAGGTTTTCCAGCAATGTCCATAGCCTAGGATGGGAATACATGGGATTGAATTAGGATCATAGGAAGTCTTGGTTTCAGAGGTCACCAATAAGATCACTACTTCCAAATCCGCAGACCCATCCCAAACATACAAAAAAAGACAAAATGTAATCTCCTAATATTTTAGATTAATAAAGAAAACAAAATTGTTCTCTGGAGAACAAGCTGAGAACATCAACCCCAAATTTGAACACACTTTCCCAGAATGCTCTGTGCTTGGCTACAACGTGGATCGTTTTATGAAGACAGTGCATCTTTTGGTCATCCATCTCTTAGCCATAGAGTCATAGAATGATACGGCGTGGAAACTAGCCCCTCGGCCCAACTTGCCCACACCGGCCAACTTGTCCCAGCTACATTCGTCCCACCTGCCTGCGTTTGCCCCATATCCCTCTAAACCTGTCCTATACATGTACCTGTCTAACTGTTTCTTAAATGTTGGGATAGTCCCAGCCTCAACTACCTCCTCTGGCAGCTTGTTCCATACACACACTACCCTTTGTGTGAAAAAGGTACCCCTCAGATTCCTATTAAATCATTTCCCTTTCACCTTAAACCTATGTCCCCCGATCCTTGATTCACCTACTCTGGGCAAGAAGCTCTGTGCACCTACCCGATCTATTCCTCTCATGGTTTTATACACCTCTATAAGATCACCCCTCATCCTCCTGTGCTCCAAGGAATAGAGTCTCTGCCTACTCGACCTCTCCCTATAGCTCAGACCCTCAGGTCCTGGCAACATCCTCATAAATCTCAGTGTTTGCTTTGACATACTCAAACTGGAGCTTGTGCCAATGACTACAATTGGGGAGCGTGCCAACTTAAAGACTAGTCCTTTGAACATTTTCCTCATCTCCATTTTAATGGTCCCAATGGTATGACATCTCTTTAAAAAATGCAGACAACCGCTAGATTTATAGCTTGCATTTATTGAGAAAATTAACACAACCTTCAGCCCATTAGCTAATTGAATCAAATGCATCAAAAACAATAATAATAATTGAACAATTACCATTCACTCTTGAAAAGCTTCTAACCTATGGCGACATTTGTCAGCAGCTTCTCTGACCTCTGGCATTTAAGGCCCTTAAAGGTTTGCCTCGACACGTGCGCGTTTAAAATATGTCCCCAAGGGGCTCAAATGTGGGTCATATTTAAAGCGCGCAATCACCGGCGAGAGTTGATGACCTCCATTAAATCAACCACAGTTTGTTTGCTGACCGCATTACCACTGGACCTCTACCGCGATAGATATCAGCAGCGGATCAATTAAAGGGATTATGTTGTCAAGAATGATGCATTTTAAAGTTTTTGTTTCACTACAAAAGGATTTTTGCTCCTTCCCCACCCCAACCAAACACACTGAGCAGCTACCGAGGAACTGAAGGATAACGTTGAGGGTTTTATTGACCGGTCCACTTATATTATGTTGTCTGCAGTGTTTGGCCAATTTTAAATGAATTCAGCTTTTAAGGCTGAATTGCTGGAAGCAATACAGCAGAATCCCTGGTGGGGAAAATGTTCCTATAAGGGGGGTTAAGGGGGAAGGGGGAGGGGAAGGGGGGAAGGAGAGGGTGCTGCACCAATGCAGGAGAGGTTTGGGCCCAACGGGTCCAATTGGTCTAGTTGTAACATAAAATCGGACCTACTGTCAACTAGGTTACACTTGTGGATAATTATTTTATTGTGTAATTAAGACCTAGTGTGTTATCTAATAAAGTATTTCTGCTGGGGTGTAAGCTCCCCAAGCGAAATATGAGGTGCTGTTCCTCCAACTTGCGGTGGGCCTCACTGTGACAAGGAAGGAAACTTGGACGTAGAGTTTTCTGACCTGATCAAAGGCAAAAATGAGCCGCCAATTGAGAAACAGTGAGCGTACATTTTAGGATGAACACTGACACAGTGGAGGCCAATTAAATAAGTAGATTTAAAACAATATGTGCCTGCTCAATATCAGGCCTCTTCGCTGGCTTTTATGGTGCCTCAGGGATGCTGTTTTGTATTGAACTCAAAGCTCAGGGCCGGTCATTATTCAATTGATCAAACTTCACAGCCCAAGGGATCCCACCCGCAGGCAAAGAAATACTGGTTTCTGCAATCATGATTAGCAAGAGGAGAGTGGAAGAAAGTGATTTTTTTAAATCCAGCCCGAGTAATTGTTGCACATCGTATTTCTGGCATGAAAACAGTGCCGTGGGTCACCGAAACGTTGTTTGTGAAAGTCCCACAAAAGACCGAAAAATTCATACAAATACACAAATTTGGAGTTTGGATTTTCCAGAAGATGTGTTGAGTGCCTCAACAGTCAATTCCAATTTGAACCAATTTTCAGTTACTCCAGCATTTTGTGCCTTTGCTCAGTCCGCCTTAACCAACCTGATCTCCCGGTGGCTCAGCACTTCAACTCCCCCTCCCACTCCCAGTCTGACCTTTCTGTCCTGGGCCTCCTCCATTGTCACAGTGAGGCCCACCGCAAGTTGGAGGAACAGCACCTCATATTTCGCTTGGGGAGCTTACACCCCAGCGGTATGAACATTGATTTCTCTAACTTTAGATAGCTCCCCTGTCCCTCTCTTTCCTCTCCCCCTTCCCAGTTCTCCCACTGTCTTCCTGTCTCCCACTACATCCTTTTTTTGTCCCACCCCCTCCCCTGACATCAGTCTGAAGAATGGTCTCAACCCGAAACGTCACCCATTCCTTCTCTCCTGAGATACTGCCTGACCCGCTGAGTTACTCCAGCATTTTGTGATATCTTCAAATGTCTGGCTCTGTTTCCCCCTCCCTACCCACCCAGCCCAAGTTGTCGGATGAAATTCTATGCACTGTTTCGTTTTGCAATCAAGACCAATTGATCAGGGAGTGAGAAAATAAATTGCTGCTGCCAGGTTAAGTGGTGCAAATGTTCAGTCGCACTACCACCCTATCTACCTGTGTCGCCGTTATAGGGAACTATGTAACTGCGCTCCTAGCTCTTTCTGCTCTACAAACACTCCCCATGACCCTGCCATTCATAAATTCATAAGTGATGGCAGCAGAATCAGGCCATTCGGCCCATCAAGTCTACCCCGCCATTCAATCATGGCTGATCTATCTTTCCCTCTCAACGCCATTCTCCTGCCTTCTCCCCATAACCCCTGACACTGGTACGAATCAAGAATCTGTCAATCTCTGCCTTAAAAATATCCATCGACTTGGCCTCCACAGCCTTCTGCGGCAAAGAATTCCACAGATTCAACACCCTCTGACTAAAGAAATTCCTCCTCATCTCCTTCCTAAAAGAACGTCCTTTTATTTCGAGGCTAAATAGGTCCTGCCCTGGTTTGACTTCACAAAATGCAACATCTCGTACTTATCTCCATTAATCTCCATTAGCCATTCAACAGCCCACTTGTCCAGCTTATCACGATCTTGTGCTAATTTTTAACAACCATAGATCGCAGGTCCAAACTCTGAGAAAAGGCTCCAAATAATCCAATGGTACCCAACTCCAGGCAAACTGATGGAACTAAACTGTTCTTTTACGACTCACCGAGCAGGTGAAAGTCTTTCAGTCAAGAGCTCCCAGTGGTAGATGATGGCATGTGTGTTTTAGCTCGAGCCCATGCAGAACTCTAGTATTTGGCATCTCTATTCAGCAATTGGCTTAAACAGATTTTCCCTTTTTAACCACAAACATCGCAAATGTCAGTGTTTCCAAACGAAGACTTAACCAAATAAAAAAGTTTGCACTTTCAAATGAGAAACTGTTACTTGAGTCCCAACATTTGTGGAAAAAACAGACAGAGGGACTTGGTGCTTGTTCTTCAGTCTAGAGTTGCACCTCTCCCATTTAGGGTTCGATGCATGATTATCGCTGTCTCCCAGTCCTGCAATCCTGGGCTCAAAGATGTCTGAATTAGATAGACACTGGTAGCAAACTGCACGCATTATGGGCAAACCAACGTGTTTATAGATATCAATCGCTCAAGCAATGCACAGCATGTCAGACCAACTATTTCTGCCGCTCTTCTTAGCCACACACCTCAACATTTATCAAAAAAGATGAATGTATGATCTTTGGGAAAAAATGATGAATAATATCAGTTCAAAGATCAAGCTCTGTTCCATACCAAACACCAGGCAAAATGTCATTGACTGTGGCACCAACATGTTGCATGAGGATAGGACATTATTTACTGCACAACATGACTAGTACCATACCTTATTTTTTGCATGTTAATAGGACACAAATCACTGAAGCACATTCTCCAAGAAATAGAAAGCAGATCATTCCATCGGGCAGACGATACAAGGCCTTCTATGCCCGCACCTCCAGACTCAGGAACAGCTTCATCCCCAGGGCCATAGCTGCTATGAACCGGTCCTGCTGAGCCGGATGGCCACAACGCATAGATCAACTTGCACTTTACCCTGTCCAAAACTGTTACAACTGTTCGTTTCGTTGGGTTGCTGCTGTCTAAATTACCTAAATTAGTGCATCGTATGGGAGGCGCATTCCCAATCTCGTTGTACCCCTGGGTACAATGACAATAAAGATATATTGTATTGTATTGTATTGTATTTGCGAAGTCTTTGAACCAGATTTTTTGGGGCTCACTGATGAAATTCATAATTAATGCTCGCTTAACTCTTGAAAGAGATGGAAATCTGAAGCTTACACAAGGTAGCACGAGAAACAAAATCTCTTCAACTTTCAACCCAGGTCAACAGCAATGCTTGGACATTACCAGTCTCCAGTCGAGAAAGAGTTTGGTCGCATTTTGTCACAATTGAAGAATATCTTTTAACCGTCCTTGGACTTGATGGAAAGGTGTGAAAGAAGTGAACGTGATCTTACCTGAGACAAGTGAGACTGTGTCTTTCTCCCATGACACTACAGTGATATAACTCTCCACAGAGGAGGGGATAATGCACTTGAAGACTGCTATGTTCCCTCGCATGGCTTTTTGATCCTCAACACGGACAGTATAGGGCACTCGTAAGACTGGGAATGGAAAGCAGAATTGGGTTGGTGTCAGCCAAACAGGAACAATCTTCAATAAACGACAGCGCCTTAAAATTGTCGCGTTAACATTGGAGCCCAATCCACCGCTGCTGCAAGAACAGTGTGGTTCAGCACAAGCCACTTGGCAAATCATTCTGCCACTGTGACTTTAGTTACTTAAAGCTCTGGGGTTCCATCCTTAAGCCACTCCGTCATTCTAACTCGGCACATCAATGCAGCTGGTAGAGCTGCTGCCTCCCAGGTCAGAGTGATAGAGTCATTATTATCATAGAGTTACACGTTGTGGGAACAGGCCCTTTCACCCAACTTGCCCACAACGACCAACATGTCCCATCTACACTAGTCCCATCTGCCTGCGTTTGGCCCACATCCCTCTGAACCTGTCCTATCCATGTACCTGTCCAAATGTTTCTTAAATATTGCATTACTACCTGCCTCAAATACCTCCTCCGGCAGCTCGTTCCATACACCCACCTCCCTCTGTGTGAAAAAGGTACCCCTGAGGTTCCTACTAAATCTTTCCCTCCTCACCTTCTGTCCTCTGGTTCTCGGTTCCCCTGCTCTGGGCAAGAGACTCTGTGTGTCTACCCGATCTATTCCTCTCCGGATTTTGCACATCTCTATAAGATCACCCCTCATCCTCCTACGCTGGATCCTGACCTCAGGTGTTGACTGTGTGGAGTTTCCACCATCTCCCTGTGACTGTGCTGGATTCCTCCGGGTGCTCCGGTTTCCTCCCACATCCCAAAGACGTGCGATTTGTGGGCTAATTGGCCTCTGCAAATTGCTCCTTGTGTGTAAGGCGTAAATGGGGTAACAGAGAACTTGTGTGTCTGGTTAAGTGCGTCTAAATTCAAATAGACAGCGCGCTCACATTGGAAGGAACATATGAGCAAACAACATCTGGCCAACATTGTAAACCAGTCAAATCACTTTGCATCAGGTACAACGAGATAATTCACAAGCTACTCACCGGCCTTAATGTGAATATCCTGACTTCTAATTTTCCCTGAAGGATTTTCTGCTGTGCAATAGTACAAACTGTCATGGATTAAGTTATTAAAACTCGAAGGGGGGAAGGGGAAGATCTGGAGAGTGCCGTTCGGATGGACCTGCCGGATCCCTGGAACGTCGTACATCTCTTCCCCGGTTGCAAGGTACCAGTGAAGTACTGTGGGGGGCTTCCCTGATGCAGGGCATGATAACAATGTCCCCATGGTACTGGCGAAGACTACCTCTTGCAGAGATCCATTGACAAAATATAAGCTGGACTGCAGGTCTTCACTGGCAACTGTAACGAGACAAAGAAATGCAATCTGTTTTACAATGCGACAAAATAAATTCATATTCTCAAATCAGTGTTAGCCTAGTCCAGTGGGCAGCACGGTGGCGTAGCGGTAGAGCTGCTGCCTTACAGCGCCAGAGACCCGGGTTCGATCCTGACTACTGATACTTGTCTGTATGGAGTTTGTGTGTTCTCCTCGTGACCTGCATGGATTTTCTCCGAGATCTTCAGTTTCCTCCCACACACCAAAGATTTACAGGTTTGTAGGATAATTGGCTTGGTATAAATGTCCCTAGTGTGTGTAGGATAGTATTAGTGTACGGGGATCGCTGGTCGGCATGGACTCGTTGGGCCGAAGGGCCTGTTTCCGCGCTGTATCTCTAAACTAAATTAGTCCATCACCAATTATTCAAACAGGCTCAGTTAACAGTACTCTTGCCTTTGAGTGAGTAGATAGTGCAGTTTAGTTTAGTTTAGTTTAGTTTAGTTTAGTTTAATTTAGTTTAGTTTAGTAAACAGCCCCTTCGGCCCACCGAGTCCGCGCCGACCAGCGATCACCGCACACTAACACTATCCACCACACACGAGGGACAATTTACAATTCTACCAAGCCAATTAACCAACAAACCTGAATGTCTTTGGAGTGTGGGAGGAAACTGTAGCTCCCGGGGGAAACTGAAGCTCACAGACAGCACCCATAGTCGGGATCGAACCTGGGTCTCTGGCGCTAGAGGGCAGCACCACCACCACCACCACTTCGCCACCGTGCCCATGCCACAAGTCTATTGTCTTGAGCACAAATTTCCATTGCAATACTGAGAGAGCCAAAGGTTTTTTCTCTCAGTGAACCAAACTGTGAAGCCATTTTAGTGCATGAAAAAGATCCTGCACTGTCTTGACCTTACTCCATCCATTAAAAAAAAACCACCAAGTTACTTTTCTTTTAAGCGCACTGCCTATGAATCTGTGTAATAGCGGGGACAAAGCAAAAGCAAAACAGAGAGTAGAAGCAAGGAACTACAGATTGCTGGTTCACCAAAGAAAGACAGAACAATGCTGAAGTAACTCAATGTGTCAGGCAGCATCCCTGAGAGAGAGGTGACATTTTGGGTCGGAACCCTTTGTTAGACGAGAGGAAACAGCCAAGTCACCATTTTACTCCAGTTACGTAGGATTTTAAACATTAACGTGAAGTAAATGTCCAATACCACCTCCCATTCCTCCAACAGAAGAGCCAGCAGTGACTGCGTTAGCCTCACCAGCCACCTCCGAAGCCCCCAAACCAGAGTGAAAGCATGTCTCCTCAATCCTGAGGGACCACCTATGACGAAGGAGAAAATCAGCAGAGCTCGCAGGTGCTGCTCTGAAGAAGAGATGTCCAATTGACCAACGTTTTATGCTTCAGTCTTTTCTTTAGACTTTAGGGATACAACCGGGAAACAGGCCCTTCAGCCCTCCGAGTCCACACCAACCAGCGATCACCCCGTAGACTAACACTATCCTACAAAAGGGACCATTAGATAATTTTTACCGTAGCTAATTAACCTACAAACTTGGAAGTCTTTCAAATGTGGGAGGGAAAAAAACAGCACCTTTCTGCAGGGGTGCTACCTGACCCACGTTCGTTCCGCTGGGTTGTTTAGCTCCCCAAGCGAAATATCCAATCCTTGCTCATTTGTGAAGCTCTCCGACGCTGGGAATGTTTTTATAATCTTCAGTCTCCACTCTTTGGTGCATGGCACCAAAAAAATAAAGAGAATGAATGAGCTTCTGTTTGAAATGTCTCCATGTGACATCAAAGAACAAACAGTAAACAATGGGCCAATTTCTGATGTGCATCTGGGATCGCTGGATATTCTGGGTGAGGGCTAACACTTTGGAGACATGTGCGGGCATCCCTCAAATTACACTTGTCCTCTTTATGCATTTTCATTTAACTGACCCTTCAAGGTTTGGGCCCTGATTTTCAATTCTATTTCTAACTGTAGTGTATCACTCTCCATCCAGAATATCCATGCTGAATTTCACCCAGCCTTTTCAACTTACACATCTTCCCCCCAGAAATTTTACAAAGATGCAACCCTTTAGCAAAACACAAATCACACGTTTCTTAAATTGGTATTATTCTAGTCCATCACGAATGATTCACACAGGCTCCGTTAATGTTACTCGTGTCATGGAGTGGGTCATCATTTCTTACCCAAAGGAATGGTTGTACCTCCGTGTCATATTAATCTAACTGAAGAAGAAGTCTCGACCCAAAACGTCCCCCCATTCCTTTTCTCCAGAGACTCTGCCTGGCCCGCTGAGTTGCTCCAGCATTCTGTGTCTATCTTCGGTGCAAACCAGGAATCTGCAGTTCCTTCCTATGCTTAACGTACTGTTGGCTCAGATGTTGGCTGGTGTGAACTCTGGTTAAATTCTTTAGGTAGCCAGTGCTATAGTCACTGCCCAACTCACATGTCAAGGATGGTTAGTTAAAGAGTACCGAAACAGGCCCTTCGGCCCACCATGTCCACTGCGACCATCAAGTACTCACCTATACCAATCTCATTGGTCAGCATTTAAGTCATGGTTTAGTTTAGTTTAGAAATACAGCATGAAAATAGGCCCCTCAGCCCACCAAGTTCACAGCCAACCATCAATTGCCTGTTCACACTGATTATATGTTATCCCACTTTGTTATCCACTCTCTACACACCAGGGCCAGTTCCTTCCTGCAAGTAAACAAAACCAATCTTGCTGGAGCTTTAACACCATCTGGGTAGAAATAAGGGCAGGTTTTTTGATTACCTCTGCGATCCAGGTGAATTTATACACATCTGTACTATTTGGGAATGACCTGTTTCGAGGTTTTGATTATCCATTACGGTTCCTAAAGTGCTGATGTCCATGGAAGCCAAGCAGATTTCTGCAGGACACACTTAGGCGAGCCCGTAGTATAGTTCAGGCCCAATGTGTACTTCAGGAACGAATAAGGGTGATAGGAGAATAACTTACTAAATCAAAGAAATCTCCCAGAGTAGTGGAGTTGCATGTTTCATTCTTTGTTCAATAATGGATGCTGGCCAGTGTTTTGAACTCCATGTTCTCCCCTTAGGGTTGCTTTCTCCTTTAATTAATATTTCAGCAAAATATTTGGAGGATGAACAATGGAATATCGTAGGATGGGATGTGCACTCCACCGAGGTGGCATAAATAATACAGCTGCGGCGAGCCTGGATGATTCGTGACAGCGAAGCAGAGCTGCCCAGAGTCTGCAGAGTCTGCTGGATGAAGACCCGCGTTGGTGTAGCCGCCTTTCACAACCCGAGGACACCCTAGAGCAACTGCAACTAATGAAGTGCTTCTGAAGTGTGGTCACTGTTGCCTTGGCGAGGTAATGATGCTCAATGATGCTGTTGAGGAGTAAACACACTGTCCGGGATATGTATGAATGAATGAATGAATGAATGAATGAATGAATGAATGAATGAATGAATGAATGAATGAATGAATGAATGAATGCATGCATGATACTTTATTATCACATGTGGCATGTCATAGGGAGATTCTTTGTTTTGCTTACACAAGTATGCAAAGAGTGGCCACATAATGGGCGCCGGCAAAGTTGCAAAGGATTCCATTTCATACGTTTCATTCATTTGTTCTTTCTAGCTTTTCATACCTCTGGTTTCCCTCTCCCCTGACCCTCAGTCTGAAGAAGGGTCTCGGCCCGAAACGTCACCTATTCCTTTTCTTCAGAGATGCTGCCTGACACGCCGAGTTACTCCAGCACTTTGTGTCTATCTTCCGTGTAAACCAGCATCTGCACATTGCATTGCAAGAGTTTAATTTCAACTTCACCGGCCGTGTTGGGCTGCACCTGTTGTGAGCAGCAAGTCTGATTTCTGGCCTCATTGATAACATTCTGAGTTAAATACTTCTGAGTTCAAGCCCTGCTCCATAGCTCTGGGTACAAAAAAAGGACGTAAAGTGCTGGAGTAACTCAGCTGGTCAGGCAACATCTCTGTCACTGTCTTTGACTCCATGACCCAATGAACCAGATTGTGCTGTAGAACCTGTGGATGTTATGGCTAGCAGTAAGAGAGGCCCCTGTTAGCCTGGGAGCAATGCAGGAGACAATAGCCCTGTGGGTTTTGGTCTTCTGTGGTTTGAAAAGCAAATGTAATAACTCAACTCACTTGGCATCCAGCTGAAGTGATTTTACTTTGCACCATTGTGACATCTCAGCACATAAAATGGAGTGAGATATTCAGGAGTCTATGTGTCTAATACGAATTAGGCAGCCTTGGGTTGACTTCTCTAAAAGGCAGTGTGGCTCGGAATCTATACCACGACCATTTTGACTACTTGCTCCCAGCCCAGCACCTAACTTCTATCTCCTCAGGTATTGATCAACCTACAGGCCTTTTTTGAAATCCAATCTTTATTCTCACGGGAAATAATTTCATGAGTTCATAGGTTGTTGGAGCAGAATTAGACCATTTGGCCCTTCATGTCTGCTCCCCCATTCAATCGCGGCTGGTCTATCTTTCCCTCTAAACCCCATTCTCCTGCCTTCTCCCCATAACCCCTGACACACAATGTCTTTAAGTGACATGGACAAGACTCCAGGTAAATCTGATATAAATGTGTTTTGATTAACGGAGTTTAATGCTTTGAGCTGCCTAATGAGTGCTATTTTAAAATGAGCCTGTTATCATGAAGGACTGAAGTGAACAGCTCAGGCTGTGAATTGTCGTTTTGTCAGAGATTTAAATCTACAGACAAACAAAAGTCTTCCAGTAAATGTGCATATGTCACAGAAGCAACCTGCTAACAGGTGCGCTGAGGGGAAATAGAGCTGGCATCTCCCTTGTTTAAGAAGCTAGATGGTGTCATCAGAAGTCACAATGAGATGGAGAGGACAGGTTTAGAGGGATATGTGCCAAGGAGAGGCCAGTGGGACTAGTGTAGTGTATCTATACACTGTAAATGGATCAATTGTAATCATGCATTGTCTTTCTGCTGACTGGTTAGCGCGCAACAAAAGCTTTTCGCTGTACCTCGGTACACGTGACACTAAACTAAACTAGGTGGGACATGTTGGTCAGCGTGGGCTGAAGGGCCTGGTTCCACAATGTATGACTCTCAGCCTCCAAGTCAGCATTTGGAACATACTTCTTGGCCAAACTGGGAAATGGCTGGATTATTAATGCTGCCTAATTGCTTCAACATCCCAATTAATTTACTCTGAGGAAGGACATCAAAGGTCTCTTCGATGTTTCGGCCAAGCCTAGTCAATAAGTTGCGAGATGCAGCGAAAGAGCCAGACCTGCTCCTCTTACTTGATGTGTTAACAGAGTTGGTGCAGTATCGATTCATTTGCGACCTTGGTACACCAAAATGAGGCGAGAATGTTTCGTTTTGAGTTTAGTTTAGAGATACAGCATGGAAACAGGCCCTTCGGCCCACTGAGTCCGCGCCCACCAGTGATCCCCGCACATTACCATGACCCTACTCACACTCGGGTCAATTTTACATTTACCAGCCAATCAACCTACAAACCTGCACGTCTTTGGAGTGTGGGGGGAAACCGAAGATATCAGGGGGAAAACCCACGCAGGTCACGGGGAGAACGGATAGACCCTGTGCGGAAAGCCGCCATGGTCAGGATCGAACCCCGGTCTCTGGCGCTGTAAGGCGGCAACTCTACCGCTGCGCCACCGTGGCCACCCTTGCTGCCGTGCCCACATGCAGGACGGAAGAGTCATCTTTGGCTATAAGCTCGGGTCCAAGATTGAAATCAAATTCTGGGCACTGACTGAGACGAGAAGGGACTCGCAGCGAGCCAAACATCCAGCCCGGCAATTCGAACACTCTGAGATTCATACCCAGTGGTGCTGCCCTGCCTGACAGATCACTTCAAATGTACAGCATCCTCTGGGGAAAACATTCTCTGCCATTGGAATTAAATTTCTTGCTGGTATACACGTTAGTTTAAAGGAATACTCCATGAAGCAGAGCCTGCATTAATTCTGCTGCGTGGCAAGGGTGTGGATAACAATCGTTCAGCTGACAGACGCCTCGTTGTCTTGTTTAGGTGATGAAGTGCCATTATCGCAGCTGTCGTTTCACTGGCTTGCTTATCTTTACTCACGGCATAAGATTGTGCATCGCTCAACACCGCAGTATGTGATGCGTTGAAACATTAGGGGCGGCGCGGTGGCGCAGCGGTAGAGTTGGTACCTCACAGCACCGGAGATGCAGGTTCGATCCTGACCTCTGACATTTGGACACGTACTTCAATAGGCAAGGCACTAGTAGATACACAGCTACTGTTAAGGTGGCACAATGGCGCAGGAGTTGCTGCCTGAAAGTGCCAGAGACCCGGGTTCGATCCTGACCTTGGGTGCTGTTTGTGCGGAGTTTTGTACGTTCTCCCTGTGACCGTGTGGGTGATCTCCGGGTGCTCCGGTTTCTTCCCACATTCCAAAGATGTGCGGGTTTGTACATTAATCGGCTTCTGTGAATTGCCCCGAGTGTGTAGGATGAGATAGCGTAGAACTAGTGTATGGTTGATCGATGATCAGCGTGGACTCGGTCGGCCGAAGGGCCTGTTTCTACGCTGTATCTTTAAAATCTAAACTTTAAACTGGTGATACGTTGCAAGAAGCGCATGGAAGAATTTGTGGCTGACTTAGCCATTTTAAAATTTAGTCAGAACCTTATTCTCCAGGGTGGAAATGTGCTTAGATTTTAGTTTAGAGATACAGTGTGGAAACAGGCCCACCAGCCCAATGAGTACGTGCCGACCAGCAATCATCCCGTACACTATCACTATCCTAAACACTAGGGAAAATTTACAATTTTACCCAAGTCAATTAACCTGCACGTCTTTGGAGAGTGGGAGAAAACCCACACAGTCACAGGGAGAACGTAAAAACTCCGTACAGACAGCACCCGTAGTCAGGATCAAACCCAGGTCTCTGGCGCTGTAAGGCAGCAACTCTACCGCCACACCGCTACTACCGCCTGAGTCATGGATTGGAAAGCATAGTTTTAAGTGAGAGGAGTAAACTTTGAAGGAAATGTGCAGGGCAAAATTTTATTTTTACAGAGAGTGGTGGGTGCCAGGTGTTGTGGTGGAGGCAGATACAATGGAGAGATTTAAGATAGACAATTCCTCCTCATCTCCTTCCTAAAGGAACATCCTTTTATTCTGAGGCTATGGCCTCTGGTCCTAGACCAGAAACTAGTGGTCTCCACGTCCACTCTGTCCAGTCTTTCACTATTCGGTGAGTTTCAATGAGGTCCCCCCTCATCCTTCTAAACTCCAGCGAGTAGAGGCATCAAATGCTCATCATATGTTAGCCCACTCATTCCTGGAATCATTCTTGTAAACCACCTTTGGACCCTCTCCAGTCCCAGCACATCCATCCTCAGATATGGAGCCCAAAATTGCTCACAAAACTCCAAATGCGGTCCGGCCAGTGCCTTATAGAGCCTCAGCATTACATCCCTGGTAGTAACTCAGTAGCTGGAATAACTCAGCGGGTCAGGCAGCATCACTGGAGAAAAAGAGCAGATGACGTTTCGGGTCTTTGTTTCCGTTTAGAGATACAGCGTGGAAACAAGCCATTCGGCCCACCAAGTCCTGGCCGACCAGCGATCCCCGTACATTCACACTATCCTGCACACACTAGATGGGCTCAATGGAAGGGAGGTTGGTTTACGTGATGGTCTGGGCTACGTCCTCAACTCTCTGCAATTTCTTGCGGCCTTGTATGGAGCTGTACCCAAACCAGGCTGTGATGCATCCTGATAAAATGCTTTCAGTTTGGTTTAGTTTAAAGATACGGTGTGGAAACAGGCCCTTCGGCCCACCGAGTCCGCACCGACCAGTGATCCCCGCACATTAATGCCATCCTCCATTAGGGACAATTTTTACATTTATACCAAGCCAATTAACCTACAAACCTGCACGTCTTTGAAGTGTGGGAGGAAACCGAAGATCTCGGAGAAAACCCACGCAGGTCACGGGGAGAAAGTACAAACTCCTTACAGACAGCGCCCGTGGTCGGGATCGAACGCGGGTCTCCGGCGCTGTAAGCGCTGTAAGACAGCAACTGTACCACTGAGCCACTGTGCCGCCCGTACTAATCCAGAATCTATCTATCGAGGTCAACACACATCAGAATCTATCCAGCTTGTAGGTCGAGACCCTCCTTCAGACTGCTCAGTCACACTGCTGGCATCTTTCACTGCAACAAGACAACACGACTGCATTGTCTTGTAGTGGATGATCGTTCATTCATTGAGATGCAAATCACTGCAGAAATTGTCAATGATTGCTTCGCAATGCACCAGGAATATCGACCCCCTTCTCTACAGATAAACCTGGGCCATCTGGAATCTGGGTTTGAAGAACACTCAGCCTGACACACTGAACCACAACCAAGATATTGTCCAAGGAGTTTTATCTGTTGCCGGCTCTGATTTATTCTAGCCTTTTATCGTCTCCAGTTTCCCCCCAGCCCACCGCCCCCCCCCCCCCCTCCCCCCCCACTTCTACTTGCAGTCTGAAGAAGGGTTCCGACCCAAAACGTCACCTATTCCTTTTCTCCAGAGATGCTGCCTGACCCGCTGAGTGACTCCAGCTTTGTGTGTCTATCTTCAGTATAAACCAGCATCTGCAGCTCCCTCCTACACACCAGACTTTCCTCTTTGACTTCCCATTGTTTGTACACTGAGCAGCCCGTGTGAAGGGTCATCTACACTTTTCTGCCCCTTAGATGACTCAGCAGTGTCGTATTGGGCCTCTGCACCAGCAAGAACGACTCCACACTGCGACTGAGTGGCACTATTAACATTTGCTTGGGTTTACAAAGACCCTTGCTGAACATGAATGCACACTGGAGTGTTGGACTGAAAGAGCAATGGAGCACTCACACAGACTCTCACACACACTCGCACACACTCACACTCACATACACACACAGAATCACACACACACTCGCACACACTCACACTCACATACACACACAGAATCACACACACACTCGCACACACTCACACTCACATACACACACAGAATCACACACACACTCACACACACAGAATCACACACACACAGACTCACACACACATGCAGACACACTCACACACAAACACACTCACACACAAACACACTCACACACACACTCACAGACTCACACACACACTCACACACACACTCACTCACATACACACACAGAATCACACAGACTCACACACACACTCACAGACTCACCCACACACTCACTCACATACACACACACACCCACAGACTCACCCACACACTCACACACACAGACTCACCCACACTCGCACACTCACTCACTCACACACACACACTCACCCACACACTCACATACACACACACAGAATCACACACAGACTCACACAAACACTCACACACAGAATCACACACGGACTCACACACACACTCACACAGACTCACCCACACACACAGACTCACCCACACACTCACACATACTCACCCACACTCACACAGACGCACAAACACACTCACACACACTCACTCACATACACACAGACTCACACACACACTCACACACACACACTCACACACACTCACCCACACACTCACACTCACATACACACACACAGAATCTCACATACAGACTCACACACTCACACACACACACGCACACTCACAAACACACTCACACACACTCACACTCACCCACACACACACATGCACACAGACTCACACAGACACAGACTCACACACACTCACACTTGCACACACGCACACACACACACTCTCACACACACACACATAGACTCACACACACACACACACCAGACACAGACTCACACACAGACACAGACTCACATACACTCACACTTGCGCACACAGATTCACACACACACAAATACACACACACACAGACTCACACACATACACACACACACACATACATGCAGCACAGTGGTGCAGCACCAAGACCCACGTTCAATCCTAACCGCGGTGCTTATCTCTACGGAGTTTATACGTTCTCCCCGAGATCTGCGTGGGCTTTCGCCAAGATCATCGGTTCCCTCCCCTTTACGCCAAAGACGTACAGGCTTGTGGGCTAATTGATTTGGTATAATTGCAAATTGTCCCTAGTGTGTGTCGGGTGGTGTTAATGTGTGGGGATCGCTTTTTCTCCAGAGATGCTGCCAGTCAGTTACTCCAGCATTTTGTGTCTCAGGGTCTGAGATGCAATACCCATTCCGAGGAGTGCCAAGCAACATGGTCCAACAAGCAGAAGACAGGCTTGTTTGTAGAACACTGCTTTGTTTCTATCTTCGCCAGATGACAGTCACATCATTCCATGCCAATTGCTCCAGACTTATAAACCTGGCGGAAACCCATCGTCCCGCCCGTGGGATTATTTTCTTCTGACTGCTGTAACCATAAGGTTAACAGCTCGACCTTTGCAAGCATGATCGGAAAAGAAGGCAGCTTCTCTTGAATTCTGAAAGTATGTCAACTTTATGTGAACTCTTTACTCGAGAGTTCACGTAAAGTTGACATATTCTCAGAGTTCACATGAAGATGACTTATTTTCCCATGAAGAGGAAGGGGAATCAGAAGCCATAACTGACGGAGAAACTCAACGGATGGCTTAACTCAATGGGGCCCAGGTCCTGACATTAAGGATGGAAAAGAGATCAATGGAACAATGGCATTGTTAGTGCAGCGCTAAAGTTGCCGCCTTACAGCGCCAGAGACCCGGGTTCCATCATGACTGCGGGGGCTTGTCTGTACGGAGTTCATACGTTCTCCCCGTGGTCTCTGGGATCTTCTCCGGGATCTTTGTTTACCTCCCACACTCCAAAGACATACAGGTATGAAGGTTAATTTGGCTTGGGATTAATGTAAATCGTCCCATCGTGTGTGTGGGATGGTGTTCATGCGCAGGGATCGCTGGTCGATGCTGAGACGGTGGGCCGAAGGCCCTGTTTCCGCGTTGTATCTCCAAACTAAACTAAAAAACAAAGACGTGTCTTGAGTATCCAAAGCTTAAATGACCAAAGATACACAAGGATCTTGGACAGAGGTACATCAAGAAACCTTTAAGATGACCAGAAGACACCTGAGCTAGACTGTACCAATAACAATGAGAGGTCATTAAGGACATCAGCAGCAATAACCCAGGAACAACCAATGCAAGATGGAGGCCTTGAGTTCAGATGTAGCAACAAAGAACTGCAGATGCTGGCTAATGGACAAAAGGACACTAAGTGCTGGAGTAATTCAGCAGATCAGGCAACATCTCTGGAGAATATGGATAGAAATGTTTTGTGTCGAGTCCCTTTTTCAGACTCGATAGGTGACATTTCGGGTCAAGATCCTTCGTCAGACTCTTTTTAGGTCGAGCCCCTTCTTCAGACAAGCAGGGTCCAAATCCAAAACATTGCCTATCCATTTTGGAACATCATAAATAACTCTGTTCAAGACAGTGCTTGGAATGGGTGGCCAAATACACTTCTTCTGAACCATTCCATTCCTTTATATTTAATTCTAAAAAAGCCTTGTGAGAAATCAATTGGCTTTCTGGCCATGAAACAGTGCGCTGAAAAGTAATAAGCAGAAATCCATAAGACGTGTTCGGAATAGGCTGACAGTTTGCTTATGGGGTGCAGAAGGGATAACCAAAGTACTGTTAATGACATGTCCCACAGACATGAGACAATGATGAATGGCTCTCTCCAGCCCCCTCCCCCTCCTGAACAACAACATCTCAACTAGGTCTTATGAACCAACGTCCTTTAAAGCTGTGTTCTGGTAGGCTTCGCTTTCTCGTACCCTGAGGACAAGTAGCATTTTGCATAGGTCACGCACCGCACTTAATCACGTAAAATTAGGTCAAGGCAAAGGAAGGGAGACACAAACTAACTGAGCTAGACTACACCAATTACAATGTACTAGCTTCAATGCAGAAACAAGGAACTACAGCTGCTGGTTAACCCTAACCCTGCCCTTACACCTATGGAATCTCTTAGGATTTTAGTTTAATTTAGTTTAGAGATACAGCGCAGGAACGGGCCCTTCAGCCCACCAAGTCCTCACCGTCCAGCGATCCCCGCACCTTAACACTACCACACACACACACACACACTAGGGACAATTTACGCACACACCAAGCCAATTAACCTACAAACCTGTGCGTCTTTGGAGGGTGGGAGGAAACCGAAGCTCTCGGAGAAAACCCACGTGGTCACGGGGTGAACGTGCAAACTCCGTACAGACAGCACCCGTAGTCTGGATCGAACCCGGGTCTCCGGCGCTGCAAGCACTGTAAGGCAGCAACTCTACCGCTGCACCACCGTGCTGCCCGGTGGCACGGCGGTAAATTTTATTTTACTTCTTCTGCCAGCTCCATTTCATGTCCTCTTTCTGCCCTTCTGGTGCCTTCTTAGATGCCTACCTCGATTATTTTGGCTCACGGAGGGATTCGTTGATCCTGACTGCCTAAAGCTGATGACCAGAGCCATCTCTAATCAGCCAAAGTTGCTCTTTACCCACACAAAAACATACTCCCCTGTACTCTTGCTATCTCACTTCAATCCACATCATAACAAAAGGACGGATAAATGCTGGAACATTTGAGCAAAACACAAAGTACCGGAGGAACTCAGTGGAACTCATGCAGGATATGGGGAGGGAACGGACAGATGACGTTTCGAGTTGGGACCCTTCTTCAATCATTCTGAAGAAAGGCCCCGATCCAAAACATCTCCTGTCCATTTCTTCCACAGATGCAGCCTGACCCTTGGAGTTCCTCCAGCACTTAGAAACATAGAAACATGGAAAATAGGTGCTGGAATAGGCCATTCGGCCCTTCAAGCCTGCACCGCCATTCACTATGTGTAGGAAAATAACTGCAGATGCTGGTACAAATCGAAGGTATCACAAAAAGCTGGAGTAACTCAGCAGGTCAGGCAACATCTCAGGAGAGAAGGAATGGGTGACGTTTCGGGTCGAGAAATACTGCCATTCACTATGATCATGGCTGATCATCCTAAATCAGTACCCTGTTCCTGCTTTCGCCCCATATCTCTTGATTCCGTTAGCCCTAAGAGCGATATCTAACTCTCTCTTGAAAACATCCAGTGAATTGGCCTCCACTGCCTTCTGTGGCAGAGAATTCCACAGATTCACAACGCTCTGGGTGAAAATGTTTTTCCCCATCTCAGTCTTAAATGGCCTACCCCTTATTTTTAAACTGTGACCCCTTGGTTCTGGACTCCCCCAAAATGGGGGATATTTTTTTCTGCATCTAGCCTGTCCAATCCCTTAAGAATTTTATATGTTTCTATAAGATCCCCGCTCATCCTTCTAAATTCCAGTGAATATAAGGCCAGTCGATCCAATTTCGATAAATGAAGGAGTTGCATATATAAAACTAAAATGGAGCATGATTGAGAAAGATTTCCTCAGGTGCTGTGCAACTTCATCCCCTCTCAATTCCATCCAGCGATGTGGCCCCCCAGAGCCAGTCCCCATACAATCACTCCGACTTCTCCTCTGTATTCCCTGCAGAGTTTCAAACTATGAAACAGAAGTGCCCTGTAAGCAAGGTAGAAAAACCACTGACATCTATCTGCCTGTTTGCCTGAGATGCTATGAGATGAGAGGTTTTCGTCACCATGTTAATAGGAAAGATGTTGTCAGGCTGGGAAGGGTGCGGAGAACATTTAAAGAGGATGTTGCCAGGACTTGAGGGTCTGAGCTGTGGGGAGGGGTTGAGCGGGCGTTGTGGGGAGAGCGGGAGCAGGAGGATGAGGGGTGAACAAAATCATGAGATCGGGTAGACGCACAGAGTCTCTTGCCCAGAGAAAGGGGAATCCAGAATCAGAGGACACAGGTTTAAGGTGAAGGGGGAAAAGATGCAATAGGAACCTGAGGGGTAACTTTTTCACACTCAGGGTGTTGGCTGTACGGAACGAACTGCCGGAGGAGGTAGTTGAGGAAGGTACTATCGCAACGTTTAAGAATCATTTAGACAGGTACATGGATAGGACAGGGTTAGAGGGATATGGGGCCAAACGCAGCCAGGTGGGACTAGTGTAGATGGGACATGTCGGTGGGTGTGGGCAAGATGGGCTGAAGGGCCTTTTTCCACACTCTATGACTCTATGAGTCAACGCGAATGGAAAAAAACGCCCCTTAACAATGAAACCATACACGGACCGAGGCTTGAAATGGTTAATGTTGCTGCTTTCAATGCGGATAAGAGAGTTTCTCCCTCCCACCCCCTTGATTCCCCTTCTCTGCATGAGCATTGCACGGACTCCATTTCCCCACATACCTGCTTGCTCGCAGCCCCTGAGTCAGATTGCCAATTTGGAGTCAATTTGCTCACCGAGCCTCGGGCAGGAGCAAGTGCATTGAGAATGTTGAGGACTAACAAGGCTTCTTGCCATCAGACCCCGGGTGGATTTCAAAGAGATTGTTTTTGCCCTCATCAAACCTAATGCTAGGTCCAACTCCACTCCCGAAGGGGAAATTGATAGTGGGCCGAGAGAAGTGTGGACGGGACAAGAATAGCTAGACAGACCGAGATTGATTTATTAGCCGCTGTGCACCGCCATCACAGAAATTAGCTAAAAGTGTAAAAACGGTGAAGAGGCTTGAGTAAAGCACCTACGGCTCTTATGTGTCGTACGATTAGTGTGCTTGAAGGTTAATGTGGTGAGATATGGTGGAATCTGAAGAAGGGTCTCGACCCGAAAAGTCACCCATTCCTTCTCTCCAGAAATGCTGCCTGACCCACTGAGTTACTCCAGCGTTTTGTGCCTATCTTCGATATATGGCGGAACTTCTATTATCGCTCATGTTCTCTGTCACCTGTGGCTCAGTGTTTAGTGTGCTTGGCTCTGTGTCAGAAGGTCACGTGTCCAAGACTCACTCCAGAGACCATTCTAAGTTTAGTTTCAGAGATACGGCAAGGAAACAGGCCCTTCGGCCCACCGAATCCGCGCCGACCAGCGATTCCCGCACACTAACACTATCCGGCACGCACTAGGGACAATTCACAATTATACCAAACCCATTTCCAAGAGCAACCACGGTTTTCTCCGAGATCTTCGGTTTCCTCGCTCACTCCAAAGACATACAGGCATGTAAGTTCATTGGCTTGGTAAATGTAAAAATTGTCCCTAGTGGGTGTCGGATAGTGTTAATGTGCGGGGATTGCTGGTCGCAGGGCCTGTTTCCGCGCTGTATATCTAAACTGAACAAAACATTAACCTACAAACCTGAACGTCTTTGGAGTGTGGTAATTCTACTCTATAACTTGTGAACAACAGGAGCCTTTATTTCCTTTCTATGCAGCTTTTTGCAAACTAAAAATGCATGGGCCATAACACGAGATGAGACGCGAAGTTGTCGTTTTCAAGGCATGACCGATGGGCCTCTGCCATGTTTTATTTTACCAAAAATAATTTTAATCAGCAATTTACAAAAATGATATATGTACACCGTAAGACGTTGGTGAGACCTCATTTAGAATATTGTGTTCAGTTCTGGGCACCATGTTATAGGAAAGATATCGTCAAGCTTGAAAGAGTTCAGAAACGATTTACGAGGATGTTGCCAGGACCAGAGGGTGTGAGCTATAGGGAGAGGTTGAGTAGGCTGGGTCTCTATTCCATGGAGCAGAGGAGGATGAGGGGTAATCTCATAGAGGCGTAGAAAATCATGAGAGGAATGGTCCGGGTAGATGCACAGAGTCTCTTGCCCACAGTAGGGAAATCGAGGACCAGAGGACATAAGATCAAGGTGAAGGGGAAAAGATCTAATAGGAATCCGAGGGGTAACCTTTTCCATACAAAGGGCAGTGGGTGTATGGAACAAGCTGCCAGAGGAGGTAGTTGAGGCTGGGACTATCCCATCATTTAAGAAACAGTTAGACAGGTACATGGATAGGACAGGTTTGGAGGGAGATGGACCAAGCACAGGCAGGTGGGACTGGTGTAGCTGGAACGTTGTTGGCCGATGTGGGCGAGTTGGGCCGAAGGGCCTGTTTCCACACTGTATCACTCTATGAGTCTATGAGTGCAAACGTACAAACAAACCCACCACCATAATACAAAATAAAGCAAATATTCTTAAACATTGAATATTAAATCACTATTTCCCCCTCATTGAGGATACATTCCACCCCCCCGAGATGCCCAACGGTCCCGGAAATCCAACAGAGCACCCGTGGACAGCAGCGCATAGACCCTTTCCACAAACACCTGGGCGCGGACGTAACCCCAGAAAAGGGGCAGGCAGCCGGCTCGGGCAGAGCCCTCTTCCGCCTGACGCCGTGACTCGCCGATGGTCAGCTTGGCCAGGCCTAGGACCAACCCAACCAGGACTAAGGATGAGAGGGGATCTTATCGAAACATATAAGGTTATTACGGGGTTGGACACGTTAGAGGCAGGAACATGTTCCCAATGTTGGAGGGAGTCCAGAACCAGGGACCACAGTTTAAGAATAAGGGGTAGGCCATTTAGAACGGAGATGAGGAAGAACATTTTCAGTCAGAGTTGTGAATCTGTGGAATTCTCTGCCTCAGAAGGCAGTGGAGGCCAATTCTCTGAATGCATTCAAGAGAGAGCTAGATAGAGCTCTTAAGGATAGCGGAGTCAGGGGATATGGGGAGAAGGCAGGAACGGGGTACTGATTGAGAATGATCAGCCATGATCACATTGAATGGTGGTGATGGCTCGAAGGGCCGAATGGCCTACTCCTGCACCTATTGTCTATTGTCTATTGTCTATTGACATCCTCGGCCCTGCCCTCTCCCGAAGCCTCTGCCACGATGGGTCTTATTCACTAAAGAGTGGGTGTGCCTCTTTAAGAACCGTCCCCGTCCAGCTGAAGCCACTGCGGTGAAGCCACTGCCAGGGCACTGGCGATATCATCCTCGCTGCAGAATGCTCAGAGATGAGACACAGCCGGTGGATGCTGCAGGACGACAATTTGTCCAACGCACTCGAACACTCTGCGGCAGCCAAGTCTGCCAAACGCCCTCTTAGCACCTCCTTGAGTAAAACCTATCGCCCCACGAGACCGAGGGAGGGCCGCGCGACGCTGGAATCATTCCAAACGGGCATCTTTTAAAATGGAAATTCTGCCGCATCAACTCTCTTTATGGCAAAGAGAGGATTACGGCAGACAGATGGAAAATCGTAAAAAAATATTTTAAAACACACTCTTAGGAGCAGAATGCAAACTTATATCCTGCAAGCTAAAACAACTGTACCAATAATTAAGGCTGTAGGCAAGGGCAAATGATTCAGAGGTTTAGCCTCATCAAATCAAAACCACAATCACTTGGTACCATAGGGAAGCTTCATTCACAGCATTGTTTTCACTGTTTCACAAAGTATCATGCCCCAAGGAAATATTTTGTTCCCTGTTATTTTCTTTTTGTTTTTTTGCAAAAGTACCTGCCAAGCATTTATTTTTCCCTCAATGCCACTTACTTCCCCAACAACACGAAAGCTATTCGATTCTTAAACCTTGAAAAGGAGATTTTCTTCCCCGTTCTCTCACACTCTTGCATGATAAATCACTCCGTTTCAGCTTCCCATCTCCTCGCCCATTTCTCCATATATCTCTGCAATTCCTGTGGACCTGACACCTCAGCTCGTGTGCAGGTTAAGCTCCTGCCCGTGCGGCACGGTGGCGCAGCGGTAGAGTTGCTGCCTTACAGCGCCGGAGACCCCGGGTTCCGCCCCGTCTATGGCTGCCGTCTACATGGAGTTTGTACATTCTCCCCGTGACTTGCGTGGGTTTTCTCCGGGTGCTCCGGTTTTCTCCCACACCCCAAAGACTTCCAGGCTTGTAGGTTAATTGGCTCGGTAAAATTGTGCCTGTTGTGTGTTGGCGTGCGGGGATCGCTGGTCGGCACTGACTCGGTGGGCCGAAGGGCCCGTTTCCACGCTATATCTCTCAACTAAACTAAACACTCATCGGTCTGAAGAAGGGTCTCGACCCGAAACGTCACCCATTCCTTCTCTCCTGAGATGCTGCCTGACCCGCTGAGTTACTCCAGCATTTTGTGTAAACACTCTACACTCCACTCTTAGTAGATTAGGCGATGAACTTGAGTCACGATCCGATCCAATGACCAAGCCTGAATCAGCTGTTTTTGCCAAGTACATGAACATTTGGAATTGTACAGCAAAATCCTGCTCCATGCCCTTTCCCAAAAGTAATAATGTAATGAAGAACATGACTCAAATACAATTAATTGACATCAACATTACAATCAACAGTCAGGGCGGCACAGAGGCACAGCAGTAAAGGTGCTGCCTTGCAGCGCCAGAGACCCAGCTTTGATCCTGACTATGGGTGCTGTCTGTACGGAGTTTGTACCTTCTCCCCGTGACCTGCGTGGATTTTCTCTGGTTTCCCCCGTCATCTTAAACCTATGTCCTCTAGTTCTTGTTTCCCCTACTCTGGGCACAAAATTATTAGTCTACCCAAACTATTCTTCTAATAATTTTGTGCGCACATTAATCCTTTTTTTTGAAGGAAAACTGGGCTAATTGTGGATCTTTTTTAAATCCTCTGAGACTGAAGTATATAAACACCGACTATAAACGGGAGACATTGCAAACGCACTTGATAATCCAGCACGCCAGACTGGATATTCTTGCTATTGAGGGCGTGCAGCGTAGGTTTACTAAGTTAATTCCCGGAATGGCGGGATGTCATATGTTGAAAGACTGGAACGGCTAGGCTTGTATACACTTGAATTTAGAAGGATGAGAGGGGATCTTATCGAAACATACAATACAATACAATACAATACAATACAATATATCTTTATTGTCATTGTACCCAAGGGTACAACGAGATTGGGAATGCGCCTCCCATACGATGCAATAATTTAAGTAATTTAGACAACAGCAACCCAACGAAACAAAACAATTGTAACAGTTTTTAGACAGGGTAAAGTGCAAGTTGATCTATGCGTTGTGGCCATCCGGCTCAGCAGGACCGGTTCATATCATATCATATATATATACAGCCGGAAACAGGCCTTTTCGGCCCACCAAGTCCGCGCCGCCCAGCGATCCCCGCACACCAACTAGGGACAATTTTTACATTTACCCAGCCAATTAACCTACATACCTGTACGTCTTTGGAGTGTGGGAGGAAACCGAAGATCTCGGAGAAAACCCACGCAGGTCACGGGGAGAACGTACAAACTCCTTACAGTGCAGCACCCGTAGTCAGGATCGAACCTGAGTCTCCGGCGCTGCATTCGCTGTAAGGCAACAACTCTACCGACGTGCTACCGTGCCGCCATAGCAGCTATGGCCCTGGGGATGAAGCTGTTCCTGAGTCTGGAGGTGCGGGCGTAGGAGGCCTTGTATCGTCTGCCCGATGGAAGGAGATTATTGTCATATAAGATTATTAAGAGGTTGGACACGTTAGAGGCAGGAAACATGTTCCCGATGTTGGGGGAGTCGAGAACCAGGGGCCACAGTTTAAGAATAAGGGGTAGGCCATTTAGAACGGAGATGAGGAAAAACTTTTTCAGTCAGAGAGTTGTGAATCTGTGGAATTCTCTGCCTCAGAAGGCAGTGGAGGCCAATTCTCTGAATGCATTCAAGAGAGAGCTAGATAGAGCTCTTAAGGATAGCGGAGTAAGGGGGTATGGGGAGAAGGCAGGAACGGGGTACTGATTGAGAATGATCAGCCATGATCACATTGAATGGTAGTGCTGGCTCGAAGGGCCGAATGGCTTACTCTTGCACCTATTGTCTATTGTCTATAAACACCGACTATAAACGGGAGACATTGCAAACGCACTTGATAATCCACCACACCAGACATATAGACACACCCGGCTCTTCTTGTCTCCCAAGAAATACCAAAGAGCAGAGTATAGTTTCAAGATCAGAGGGTCAAATAATTTTAAAGGGGATTTGTGGGGCAACCTTTTTTTTCTCCACAGAAAATAATGAGTTCCTGGAGGCAGATACAACAGTGACATTTAAGAGACATATAGATAGGCACAAGGATATGCAAGAAATGGAGGGATATGGATTGTTTGCAGGTTAGTTTAACTTGACATCATGTTCAGCACAGACATTGTGGGCCGAAGGGCCTTTCCCTGTGCTGTACTGTTCTATGTTCTGGAGAAAAGAAATTGAGCTAGATATATCTTCAACTGAATTTATAGTTTAGTTTAGTTTAGTTTATTTTCACGTGTACCAAGGTACAGTGAAAAGCCTTTGTTGCGTGCCAACCAGTCAGTGGATAGGCAATGCATGACCATGATCGCGTCATCCACAGTGTACAGATACAGGAATAACCAAATGTTCCCCATGTTGGGGGAATCCAGAATCAGGGGTCACAGTTTAAGAATTAAGGGGTAGGCCATTTAGGACTGAGATGAGGAAGAAAAAAAAATTACCAAGAGAGTTGGGAATCTGTGGAATTCTCTGCCACAGAAGGCAATGGAGGCCAATTCACTGGGTGTATTCAAGAGAGAGATAGATATAGGTCTTAGGGCTAATGGAATCAAGGGATATGGGGAAAAAGCAGGAACAGGGTACTGATTCTGGATGATCAGCCATGATCATATTGAATGGCGGTGTTGGCTCGAAGGGCCGAATGGCCTACTCCTGCACCTACTTTCTAACGTGAATAATGTTTAGACCAAGATAAAGTCCAATAAAGTCCGATCAAAGATAGTCCATGGGTCTCCAATGAGGTAGATGGCAGCTTACGACTGCACACTATTGCTAGGATGGTTCAGTTGCCTGATAGCAGGTGAGATGAAACTAAACATACAAGCCCAACTAATCTTCATACATTGAAACCTTCAAAGCAGGAATCGGCCAAGGACACATTCGATGCACCACCTCTATAATTCCACATTCATTTAATGGCTCAAATTTAACATTTCCCAGCTACCATGGTACGATTCAATCTCATGTCACACATTCAATTGCCCAGGACTTTGCCTGGTGTTCCATTAACTTAACAGCTATACCACTGTAAGGGAAAGGGTATGCAATTTATAAAATAAATTATAAGAAAAAGCTGCATTAAAGTTATATGAAGAGATCCTGAAACACGGAGGGCGGCACAGTGGCGCAGCGGTAGAGTTGCTGTCTTACACCGCTTACAGCTGCAGAGACCCAGGTTCTATCCTGACTACGGGTGCTGTCTGTACGGAGTTTGTGCGTTCTCCCTGTGACCTGCGTGGGTTTTCGCCGAGATCTTTGGTTTCCTCCCACACTCCAAGACGTGCAGGTTGGTAGGTTAATTGGCTTGGTACAAATGTAAATTGTCCCTAGTGTGTGAAGGATAGTGTTAATGTGTGGTGATCAGGGGCACTCAGTGGGCCGAAGGGCTTGTTTTCGCGCTGTAAACTAAATTAAAAAGCTGCATTCAAGTTATAAATGAAGAGTTTCCCAAGCGCAGATGCAGCTGTAATTTGGAAAGTTTGAGCATGGCAAGGTCTCATAAAAGAGGCATGAGATAATGACAAGATCACCGTTTTTGTTTCCATGATGATGGAGGGGATAAATATTGCCCAGCACCCTGGAGACAGCTCCCCTGCTCTTAGTCAAAGCAATGCCATGGGATCATTTAATTGCACGCGTAAACCAGACGAGACCTCAAATTAACAGCTCATCCGAGAATTGGGAAAGAAATGGCTTCAAGTGGAAGCCAGACAACAGCTGGATGTATTTTCCCTGTAGTAATCCAGAGTCACGGGCTTACTTTTGCAGTCAGAAAATATTTATTGACAAGCCCTACGAAATTCTTCAAACTGTACAAAGATGGGTGGCCCAGTGGCGTAGATCGATTCTGATGCACATTGACTGAGATAGATAGATTCTGGATTAGAACGGGCGGCAGGGCGGTAGTTACTGCCTTACAGGGCCAGAGACCCGGGTTCCATCCCAAGCACGGGCGCTGTCTGTACAGAGTTAATACGTTCTCTCCGTGACCGCGTGCGTTCTCTCCGAGATCTTCGGTTTCCTCCCACACTCCAAAGACGTATAGGTTTGTTGGTTAATTATACCGGCTTGGTATAAATGTCAATTGTCCCCAGTGTGTGTCGAGTAGTGTTAATGAGTGGGAATCATTGGTCGGTGAGGAGTGGTCGGGTAGATGCACAGAGTCTCTTGACCCGAGCAGGTAAATCGAGGACCAGAGGACATAGGTTTAAGGTGAAGGGGGAAAAGATTTAATAGAAATCTGAGGGGTACCTTTTTCACATAAAGGATGGTGGGTGTATGGAACAAGCTACCAGAAGAGGTAGTTGTGGCTGGGACTATCCCAACATTTAAGAAACAGTTGGACAGGTACATGGATAGGACAGGTTTGGAGGGATATGGACCAAACGCGGGCCGGTGCGACTAGTGTAGCTGGGACATGTTGGCTGGTGTGTGCACGTTTCCACACCGTATCACTCTATGATTCTGTGAGTCTATGACTTGGTGGGCCGAAGAGCTTGTTTCCACGCTGTATCTCTAAACTAAAGTAAACTAAAAAGCTTCCAGTGTAGGGACACAGGGATTGGTCCAGACCATCGAACCCTCTGATTGGTAGAAGAGGTGAGATGGTGCGCAGGTAAAGGAACTGGGCAGTCTCGTTTAGTCCTCCGAAGGAGACAGTAAGATTTATGGTTGTCTGTCGTTTGGTGCGTTGATTGTCACGGTTGTTAATGTTATAATAAACGTCTACCTCAACGTACTTCGCCTACGACTCGCCATACCAGTGTAATATGCTCAACATGTAACGCAGGAGCCAAATACAATTGAGACAAATGTGCATTATGCATTTGCTTACTACATTATGTAGGCTTGGTGACCATCAATGCAGAGAGGAACTTAACCTTGCTTCACTAACCCACAAGGATACTTTAACAGCATTCTGTGATTCTCAAAGTGACAGCTGTTAAACCAGCCGTCGGGAATAAAACATTTTAGCACTTCATAAATTTCTAACAAGTTTTCAAATCACTCCAGTTTTCTTCACAGCCTCAGCAGTCGATCAAATTAAAAAAGCTAATTAAATCTATAATGAGAAAACCAAGAGAGTTTACACCAATCATTATGCCCGATAAACATCAATAGCACTGTTCAGAATCAATAAACAGAATGCACAGTCCAGGCCCCTCAGTGGGTTAGCCAATGGTTATATTCCCCATCTAGCGTGCTCTGATGGAGCCCTGATTAACAAAGGTTTGCCAATTTTACGTTCCATTCCCACCGAGGGATCACATAGTGTTGACAAGCCCAGGTCCCGGCTGGCATTTATACTCCAAACGGCCTTCCTCTCCTACAGATGCGCCGTAGATGCGGGAAGGCACGGCGGTACAGCGGTAGAGTTGCTGCCTTACAGCGCTTGCAGCTGCAGAGACCCTGGTTCGATCCTGGCTACAGGCGCTTATCTGTACCGAACTTGTACGTTCTCCCCGTGACCTGCGTGGGCTTTCTCCGAGAACTTCGGTTTCCTCCCACACTCCAAAGGCGTGCAGGTTTGCAGGTTAATTGGCTTGGTATAAATGTAAAAATTGTCCCTAGTGGAGGATGGCGTTAATGTGCGGGGATCGACGGGCCTGTTTCCACGCTGTATCTTTAAACTAAACCAAACTGAAAGCATTTTATTGGGATGCATCACAGCCTGGTTTGGGTACAGCTCCATACAAGACCGCAAGAAATTGCAGAGAGTTGAGGACGTAGCCCGGGCCATCGCGCAAACCAACCTCCCTTCCATTGAGTCCATCTACACTTCACGCTGCCTGGGCAATACCACCAGCATAATCAAGAATAAACCGCACCCTGGCCACTCCCTCATCTCCCCTCTCCCATCAGGCAAGAGGCACAAAAGTTTGAAAATGGATACCTCCAGATTCAAAGACAATTTCTCGCCATCTGTTATCAGGCAACTGAACCGTCCTCTCACCAGCTAGAGTGCAGTCCTGCACATATTAATTCAACTGGCACTTGGGGAGGGAGTAGGTTTTCAGACCATCAGAATGCAGGACAAGGAAGATAAAAATCATAACAGGATCATTTAGGAGAGAAAAATGAAATGTTTCTATAGCAAGTTATTGTGTAAGACCATAAGACATAGGAGTTCTGGCTTGTGAGGTGTATATTCTCTCCACTATAGACAGCTTGAAGTCTTACTGGTTCTGGAGCTTCCTTGGTGCCCTTGGAAAACCCCATTCCCAGGACTGGAAGGGCCATCCCTCCCACTTCCCAGTTCTCCGACCAGTCTGACTGTCCCCGGGTACATTTTATCTCTGTTTGCTTTGGTGTTATCTTCTCCCAGCTAACAATGATCTATTCCACATTTTCCTGATCTCCATCCCCTTTGTCCGGGTTTCACACCTTACACTACCTTATGTATTTACCTCTCCCATGACATCAGTCTGAAGAAGGGTCTCGACCCAAAACGTCACTCATTCCTTCTCTCCCCGCTGAGTTACTCCACCATTTTGTGTCTATCTTCTGGTTTAAGCCAGCCTCTGCAGTTCTTTCCTGCACACAGGGTCAGATTACAAAATGAGATCCTGCAGACCTGGCTTGTATTCCCAGAACCTCTGGGAGATGAAGGAATGATTTCATTGAACTTTTTAGAAAAAAGGAAGGAAATGACAGAATGTACAATGTTTTTTTTTTGATGGGGTAAGACAAGGAAGGACAAGGAAGATAAAAATCATAACAGAATCATTTAGGAGAGAAAAATGAAATGTTTCTATAGCAAGTTATAGTGTAAGACCATAAGACATAGGAGAAAAATTAGGCCATTTGGCCCATCGAATCTGCATTCCCATTCGATCATGGCTGATCTATTTTTCCCATTCAACCTCATTCTCCTGCCTTTTCCCCATAACCTTTAATGCCCGTACTAATCAAGAACCTATCAATCTCCACATTAAAGATACCTAACACACAACCTTCTGTGACAATGAAATCCACAGATTCACCACCCTCTGGCTAAAGAAATTCCTCCTCATCCCGATTCTAAAGGTACGTCCTTTCATTCTGGGGCTGTGCCTTTGGTCATAGTTTCTCCCACTTAGGACAGCACGTTGGCGCAGAGCTAGATTTGCGGCCTTGCAGCACCGGAGACGCGGGTTTGATCCTGAGTACTTTGTATATTTGGTATGAATGTAAATTTGTCCCAAGTGTGTGTAGGGTAATGTTAATGTGTGGGGATCGCTGTTCGGCGTGGACTCGGTGGGCCGAAGGGCCTGTTTCTGCGCTGTGTCTCTAAACTGAACTAAACACGACTGGAAAAACCCTGTCCACATTCACTCCATCTAGGCCTTTCATTATTCTCTGTGGTACTCTCCCACAGAATCTAGTCAGTGCCAGTACAATTTACTGGCCCAACATTGCAGCAGGATATTGAACAGTGCTCATTTCTGGTCATCCTTGTTCAATGTTGATTGTTCAATGATGACAATATTTTGCCTTGAAGTGATGGATCTGAATGGACAGGACACATAAACATGCCTCTGCTTAACTGATTACACTGAAGAGTTGCAAAATTGACAGCGCAAGGTCCGAGGAAGGCAGGCAAGTTATAATGGTGAATTCGCTGTCAAATTTAGCGCAGGTTAAAAGGAACGAAGATCGGGAAGGGTGAAAGAAAGAAAATGCGTTTTCGTTTAAATCTCCAACAATAATGGAAATGCAGAAGATTACTTGCTTGTACCTTAATTATCAGTGTCAGGTTGGTGGAAAGGCAGCAATTAAAGTTGGTGCGCTCTTAGCAGGGTGATTAGACTTCAAATGATTTGATCCAGCTTCCTGGAGTGAGTTCAGATCACATGAAAAGTGCAAACACTGGATCCCATGCTGTTCAATGCATTTCAGCGGAGAGCCAACCCATGCCATACCATTGTATGGAAACTAATGGAAGAGGGACTGTGGCTTCTGTACTTCGACGTGTCACCAAGAGAAGGGGTTGCAGAAGCCTTGAAGATCTTTGTGCCTTTTCTATCCGCAGACGAGGACACGGAGAACTGGAGAGGAGATAACGGTGTTTCGTTGTCTAAGAAGGGAATTAGTGAGATGTTGCCGGACGATGCTCTCTACAGCCCCAGAGTAGAAGCACTGAAGGATCCTCAGAGAGACTCTGAATTTCCTCAGCTGTCTGAGGTGGTAAAGGCGCTGCCTTGCCTTACTCACCAGTGCGGCAATGTGTGTTGTCCATGTCAGATCCTCTGTGATCCTATGTTCAATGTTAATCAGGTATCTGACTATACTTGGTCATTGGTGGGAAAGCAAGTAATGGCACGAATAGTCCCATTGCAATTGCACTGGCAATATTTGGTTACTTTCAAACTTGAAGCCAAGATGGAATGGGTGCAGAAAAGATTTAACGAGGATGTTGCCAGGATTTGTGGGCCTGAGATATAGGGAGAGGTGGAGCAGGCTAGGACTCTACCCCATGGAGCACAGGAGGAGGAGGTTTACAAAATCATAAAAGGAGTAGATCGAATGGACACGCTGAGTGTCTTGCCCTGAGTGTCTTGCTGAGTGTCTTGCCCAGAGTACCGAAATCGAGAATCAAAGAACATAGGTTTAAGGTGAAGGGGGCGGGAAACCCAAAACGTCACCTATAGGAACCCGAAGGGGTACGTTTTTCACACAAAGGGTGGTGGGTGTATGGAATGAGCTGCCGGATGAGGTAATAGAGGCAGGGACTATCGTAACATTTAACAAGCATATAGACAGGGACCTGGATAGGACAGGTTTGGATGGATATGGGACAAAAGCAGGCAGGTGGGACCAGTGTAGATGGGGCATGTTGGCCTGTGTGGGCAAGTTGGGCGGAAGGGCCTGTATCACTGTATAACTATGGCCAACTGGAGTCAAAGCACTGGTTAAGCATAGTCTCTTTGACAAGAAACTCGAGCTTGAGGGCATCAAAGGCCTGCTTTTCATCCATGTCCTTTCTTACATCATGCTTTGTTTTGATGATTGATCCAGAAATTTTAAAATGGAACGTGCAGGAGCTTCGATCGCCCCGACTGCGGATGGTTCGATTGCCCCGACCGCGGGAGACTAAAGAGTGAAGATTAGACTTTATTGCCTCCCACCACAGTGAGGAATCCGCTGTGGTGGATGTTTATGTAACCTTTTATGTAGTTGTGTGGCTTGTTGCTTTTTCGAGTATGACTGTATGGTAAATCGAGTTTCACTGTACCTTCATTGGTACACGTGACAATAAAATACCTTTTGAACCTATGATGTGAGACAGATAAGACACGTTCAGATCAGGTATGTCTACAACATTATGGAAAGATATTCAGGGGAAAAGGTCTAATTAAGCAGTACTTCCCTGATGCTGTAAGGCGCATTATTTTACTGAGGTCCCGTTGCGAATCTACTTTTTCCTCAGATTATTTTCAGCACCAGGAGTTATGTCAATACAAACCAGAGGAACTTTTTGATAGACATATTGAGGGACCATTATTTAGCCTTCGCAGACTGAAGCCATCAAATATTAATAACACTCAAGATATTTTATTTGCTAAGACAATAAATGATGAATATGTGAGAAGCTGATGAATATTTCATTGTAAAAGTAAATCTATTTCTGATATTATTGCCGTGATATTTTTTAAATTTCCTCGCTGCTAAGTCGTGGCAGTTTAGCAGCTGGGTATTTAGATGGAAACCAAGCATAAAGTCCAGGTCTTACCTAGTTTGGATGGGAAAATATGGTTCATCAGTCTCTACGATGACTGTACCTGGCAGAAGGGCACAATCAAGGTTTGCAATTGCACACATTTAGTAAAGATACAGGCCATGAATTTCTCCACATAGATGGACACAGAATGCTGGAGTAACTCAGCGGGTCAGGCAGCATCTCTGGAGGAAAGGAATAGGTGACGTTTTGGGTCGAGACACTTCCTCAGACTGAGAGTCAGGGGAGAGGGAAACTAGAGGTATGAAAAGGCCCAGAACAAATCAGAGCTGGCACCGATGACCACCAAGGAAGGGTGGAGCCCACAATGGTCCGTTGTTGGCTAGTGGGAGACGCGATAACGAAGAGATGTATGGATGCAAACAGTGGAACCAGCTGGACGACTAGGATGGGGGAGGAGCGGAGAGAGAGAGGGAATGCAGGGGTTACTTGAAATTGGGTTGTAAGCTGCCCAAGTGAAATATGAGGTGCTGTTCCTCCAATTTGCGTGTGGCCTCACTCTGACAGTGGAGGAGGCCCAGGACAGAAAGGTCAGTATGGGAATGGTAAAGGGAGTTAAAATGTTTGGCCATCGGGAGATCACACAGAGCAAGGCGGACTGAGTGTAGGTGTTCAGCGAAACGAATTTCTCCATACTGGATATAACACGAGGTCCAACACTAGGTGCAGATCATAAGATCCATCAAACCTACTCTGTTATTAATAGAACCATCCATGGTCTGATTGTTGACTCCATTTCCATTTTCCTTTCTGATCCCTATTTCCCACACGTCAAACATCCATCCCTCTCACTCTTGAATACACTTCGCAACCCAGTATTCACTGGTCTTTTGAATAGAAAATTCCAATCATTCACAATCCCCATGAATTCGCAAACATATAGAGCCAAAAAATAAAACTCAAACAGACCTTTTGGTCAACTAAATCCACGTTCCAACTAAGTCTATTGCCCATCAACACGTATCCCATCTACTCACAGAAACTTTAGACTTCAGAGATACAATATGGAAACAGGCTCTTTGGCCCACCCAGACCCGGCCAAACAGCGATCGCCCCGTACACGAGCACTATCCTACACATCGGGGACAATTTAACCAAATCCAATACAAACCTGCACGTCTTTGGAGTGTGGGAGGAAACCAGGAGCATCAGGAGAAACCCCACGCGATCACAGGGAAAATGTACAAACTCCATACAGACAGCACTCGTAGTCAGGATCGCACCCGGGTCTCTGGGGCTCCAAGGCAGCAACTCTACCACTGCGCCACTGTGCCACCTTACAGTAGCTCTGTATCTCCTCGTGCCTTGCCTATTTAAGTACCTGTCCAAATGTCTCCTAAACATCATGTTTGTATTTGACGCCACCACCTTCTCTGGCAGTCCTTTCCAGATACAAACCAGTCTTTGTGAAAAGAAAATCTTGCCTCAAATCCCCTTTAAAATTTCTTCCTCACACTTTAAACCTACATCCTCTTGTTTTTGACATACCCTCCTTGGGAAAAAAAAAGATTCCGACATTCTACCTTAGATGTGCCTTTTATAATTTAATATGTCTTGTGAGAGGAAATTCCTCCTCATCTCATGTTTAGATAATTGTTCCCACAAATCGAAACAATGACCCTGGACTGAGATTTTCCCCCACGTCTAGATGATCTGGCATTTTACTGAGCCATGCACAGCAGAACTCGACCCGAAACGTCACCCGTTCTTTCTCTCCAGAGATGCTGCCTGCCCCGCTGAGTTACTCCACCATTTTGTGACCATCTTAGAAATATTCTGGTTGTCCTCAACACCTTCTACTAACTCAGGTATTTTCAGTCAAGATGGCATTATGGAGGTGAAAACAGTCATCTTTATTACCGCACGCAATATCTCATCTGATACCCAGTGGGGTGCTACAGTGAAAAAAATCACAAATGCACAGATTTTTAAAATGTTAAAATCTTCTGGCCTTTTCTGCTTTCTTAAAAGACAACACAGGTGGCATCTAAATCAGAAGCTTGTTGTTTTAGGCAACACTCTGGAGACTGAATCTCAGGAATGGTTGCTACTACAGTAAAACCCTCGCGATAATGGGCCTCTATATAGTGGGGTGTCAGTTATAGCGGGCCAGTTGCACCTCCCCCTCCCACTACGGCCATTTTCCCATTGCGCTGGTCATGTTCCCATTGCCCATATCAGGGTAGAAGGAACTGCAGATGTTGGTTTGCAAAAAAAGATACAAAGTACTGGAGTACCTCAGCGGGGTCAGACAACATCTCTGGAGAACACGGATAGGAGACGTTTTGGGTCAGTTTGAAGAAGGGTCACAACTGGGAAAAGTCACCTAAGCATGTTCTCCAGAGATGCTGCCTGACCCGTTGAGTTATTCCAGAGCTTTATGTCTTTGTATTATCTTCTGTCCTCATTTCACATCGCAGGTCTGAAATTTATTTTGTGTGTTGAAAGTGCAAAGGCCATGGTATTTCATCACCAGGATAATCACAAGACCTCAGAGAATATTGAAAAGTTGCGTAAGGAAGGAAGTTTAATTCAGGTAACACGAAGATTTTGTCGTTGGATATTGCTATAGGATATTAGGGAGCAAAGGTAAACTCCTGACCAGAAGAGACAATGGATTCAACCGTAGCCGAGAACGATGATACTAAATCCAGGAGATTAACTGACGTGTAGGAAGTTATACGCAAAATGCTGGAGTGAATCAGCAGGACAGGCAGCATCTCTGGAGGGAAGGAATGGGTGACGTTTCAGGTCGAGACTCTTCTTAACTGATATGTTGACAAATGTAAACATTTCTTACACTTGGTCCTATAGTTAAAAAAAAAAATTCTAAATGGTATGTTATTTGGATTGTGGGATGAGTGATGTATTTGTCAATCCGAGATGTCAACCAATGGAAATCTTTTAATTGGCCTGAGAATATGCCCAAGGGAATTATCTCCTTACTGAACTCACAACATCCCACACACAGTAATTGGAGGCCGTGACTGTGTAAGGATACAGTTCCACTTTAACAGGAGAACAACACATTAGGCTTTGCACAGTATACGGCTCCTGCGCTTATAAAATTGTTGCGTATGAATCTCTATAAGATTCCTCTTGACGTTCTAGCAGAATCTCAGCCACAAATCAGGAACAATTCCTACCCCAAATCACTTACTGTGTCTGCTCCTCCAATACCTCCTCCCCTCCTCTTCCCACACACTCTGCTGCATTGTACTGCAAGGAACCGCGTAGAACTCACACTGGAATGCTATACAGGAAAACAAGCAACCCACCTGCATCGACCCAAAACGCCACCCATTCCTTCCCTCCAGAGACACTGCCTGTCCCACTGAGTTACTCCAGCATTTTGTGGAGTAACTATCTTCTATCTTCAGTGCACACCAGCATCTGCAGTTCTTTCCTACACATTACCTCCAACAGTTCTTTCTGTACATTAGCAAATTTGAGATCAGATCATAAGATCGTAAGTGAAAGGAGCAGAATTAGGCCATTCGGCCCATCAAGTCTACACTGCCATTCAATCATGGCGGATCAATCTCTCCCTTCCAACTCTATCCTCCTGCCTTCTCCCCATCATCTCCCTCTTTGCCCATCCGTTGTACAAGTCTGTTCTCGGTCTATGACAAAGATTTTATTTTTCTTGCTCCATGGTCTAATTGGGGGACATCAGTTTGCTGCCGGCTTTGTCAGTACTCATAATCAAGGACGAGTCGCACCCTCTTCTCCCCTCTCCCATCAAGCAAAAGGTATAGAAGTGTGCAAACGCACACCACCAAATTCAGGGACAGTTTCTTCCCACCACTAACCAGAGGGCAGTGCTGAACCGCTATCTACCTCTGTGGCGTCCCTCGGACTATCTTTGACCGGACTTTGCTTGGCTTTACCTTACACTAAACGTTATTCATGCCAAATGCGGGCCAGGTGGGACCAGTGTAGATGGGGCATCGTGGTCGGCATGGACAAGCTGGGCTGAAGGGCCTGTTTCCGTGCTGTGTGACTCCAAAATACCAGGAGCGGTCAATAAAGATTTCAAAATTTGAGGATTTATTTGACGCTTTTTACATATGTTCTTTTCACCAGGATTCAATTGGTGACTGCATCAGCTCTTTGACAGCCACACAATCACGGCCTCAGTGTGGTCACTAAATGACTCTTTAGTGGAAAACAACGTCTAATTCTACGTAAGTGAAAGCTGGGGCCAGTCGTTGAATAGAGGATCTGTGTGGATGGATGACTGCTGATGATGATGGTGGTGGACAAACAAATCATATGTCTGGTGAAAGAGGCGGGTGGAGAAAGCTTTTTCCTCTTGCTCAGCTGTATCCGGCCATCGTGACTACATAATTTCAGGGGAAAAAAGTCATAATGACTGCAATTTTTTCTGAACTTTTAAGAAAATAAGCGGCTCATCTTTTGGACCGGGATTCCACTTCACATTTCCATTGCAGAGCTGACTTTGTCAGTCACAGAGTTAATCCACGTTCGACAGACCCATTGCATACTGATTGTTCATCATAATTATTCAGCAAAAAAACTCAAAATGCTGGAGTAAGGCAACGGGGTAAGGCAGCATCTCTGGAGAACATGGATAGTGGATGTTTCACATCTGGGGTGCTTCAGACAGAGCGAGGAGGAGGGGGAGGGGGACGGGGGACGGGGAGGGGTTGATTTGCACATGGATGGACAAAGACCAGAGATGGAAAGGAAAGAAAGGGCTGTGAGATAAGGAAAGAAGTGGTATAATTCGATCTGTGACCATATCCGTGACCATATCACCCCCATCCTTTACAAGCTCCACTGGCTCCCCATCCCCCAGAGAATCCAGTACAAAATCCTCCTCATGACCTACAAAGCCCTCCATAACCTGGCCCCATCCTACCTGACTGACCTCCTCCACAGGCACACTCCCACCTGCACCCTCCGCTCTGCTGCTGCCAATCTCCTGCCCCCCCCCATCCGGACCAAACTCAGATCCTGGGGGGACAGGGCTTTCTCCATCGCTGCTCCCACCCTATGGAACTCACTACCCCAAACCGTCAGAGACTCCTCCTCACTCACCACATTCAAAACATCACTGAAGTCTCACCTGTTCAGCACTGCCTTCAACCACTGACCGTCACCTCACCTTCTGTCTCCTTTTTCTGTTTGTTTACTTATTTATCTATTTATTCACTTCTCTATATTCTAGTAATCCCTGTAAAGCGTCTTTGAGTGTTTTGAAAAGCGCTATATAAATGTAATGCATTATTATTATTATTATTATTATAATTTGTAAGACCAGAGAAAGGGGTGTAGTTGGAAAGGGTTAGGGTGAAGGGGAAAGGTGGGGGTGGGAGGATTCATGGCAGAAATATGTGTGCATCCAGGTGGAACACAGGGTAGAGAGCTGACAGAAAAAAGGAGAGGGTTGTTGTTGGTTTGTTATATAGAATTGGAGAATTCAATGTTCATACCGATGGGTTGTAAGCTACCCAAGTGGAATATGAGGTGCTGTTCCTCCAGTTTGCATGTGGTCTCACTCTGGCAATGGGGGATGCCCAGGTCCAATAGGTCAGAATGGGAATGTGAAGAGTAGTTAAATTGGTTAGCAACCAGGAGGTCAAGCAGGGCTTGGCAGGCCTAGCACAAGTGTTCAATAGTCCACGCTCGGTCTCGCCGATGTCAAAGAGGTCACATAATATTTCTACTCCAGCCAACACTATCTTAAAGAAAAACAACGGCATTTATGCCATACCTATTTAATTTCTTTCAGGATAACTCAAAACCTTTTTACAAACAATGAAATCCTTGTGAAGCATAGTTATTGAAAGCTTGAAAGTGCATACCATCAGACTCAGGACCTTGGACAGCACGGTGACGCAGCGGTAGAGTTGCTGCCTTACAGCTGCAGAGACCCGGGTTTAATCTTGACGAGGGCTCAAGACTTGTCCGTACGGAGTTTGTACGTTCTCCCGTGACCCCGTGGGTTTTCTCCGGTTTCCTCCCACTCTCCAAAGATGTACAGGTTTGTAGGGTATTTGGCTTTGCTTGTAAATTGTCCCTGGTGAGTAGGATAGTAGTCGGCGTGGACTCGGTGGGCCGAAGGGCCCGTTTCTGCACTGTGTCTCTAAACTAAACAAAACTAAAAAAATCTGCTTCTTCCCCCGTAATCAGCCTTCTGAACGGTCCTTCCATAAACTAGGGTACGGCCCCAATTCTCCAACCTACCACTCTGCAGACATTGCGCTTTTTCTCTTTTTAGTAAAAAAAAAATTCCAGCACATTATATTCTGCACCCTGATATCTATCTTTCGCTTCGCTTTAGATTTTGTACTTGTGTTTGGCTTAATTGTATTTACGATTAGTATTATCTGATTTGAATGGACGGCATGCAAACAAAAGCTTTTCACTGTACCCCCGGTACACGTGACAATAATAAGCCTAACCCTGATCATTGTTACAATGTAGGAAAGCTGTAAAAGGTTAAGAGTGTCAGTGAGTCGAACAGCTCCAGTTGACCCACCACATTCACACAGAACTAGTCTGAAGAAGGGTCTCGACCCAAAACATCAGCTATTCCTTTTCTCCAGAGATGCAATCTGTACACCTCGCCGTTCACTACCCCCCAAACCTTGCGAACATTTCAATTGCGCCCAGAATTAAATTTAAAATTACATTTTTTAAACTCCCAAAAACATTCAATTCCCAAAAGAGTGAGAATCCGCATTTAATTTTTTCAGTCCAGGAGATGTTAATTGGCTGTAATTAAAAATGATCGCATTGTTAAATGGGTAATTAGAGCACTAACTACCAGCCCTGAATATCTGCTTTGTATGTACTGCCTAAACTTAGCACTTTCAATGCGTTCAATCTATGTCAATGATGGCCCACAAAACAAATGGCTCTGGATTCAATTGGTGGGAAAAGTTCTTAGTATATCTTAATCATTTTAGTTTAGTTTAGTCTAGTTTAGAGATACAGCGCGGAAACAGGCCCTTCGGTCCACCGAGTCTGCGCCGACCAGCGAACCCCACACTGGGCGGCGCGGAGGTGCAGCGGTAGAGTTGCTGCCTTACTGTGCTTGCAGCGCCAGAGACCCGGGTTCGATCCCGACTACAGGTGCTGTCTGTACGGAGCTTGTACGTTCTCCCTGTGACCTGGGCGGGCTTTCTCCGAGATCTTCGGTTTCCTCCCACATTCCAAAGACGTAAATTGTCCCTAGTGTGTGTTAATGTGCAAGGATCGTTGGTAGGTGCGGACTCGGTGGGCCGAAGCACCTGTGACCCTGCTGTATCTCTAAACTAAACTAAACTAAAATTAACACTAAGGTAGGTACAAAATGCTGGAGTAACTCAGCGGGGCAGGCAGCATCTCTGAAGAGAAGGAATGAGTGACGTTTCAGGTCGAGACCCTTCTTCAGACTGACACTACCCTAATTAACACTACCCTACACACACTAGGGGAAATTTTACATTGACACCAAGCCAATTAGCCGACAAACCTGTGCGTCTTTGGTGTGTGGGAGGAAACCAACGATCTTGGAGAAAGCCCATGCAGGTCACGGGGAGAACGTACAAACTCCATACAGACAGCACCCGTAGCCAGGATCGAGCACTGGTCTCTGGCGCTGTAAGGCAGTAACTCTACCACTACGCCGGCGTGCTGCCATAGTTTAATTTACTTTAGAGATTCAGCATGGAAACATGCCCTGGCGCTGATATCTTCTCTAATCAGTGTTTTCAAAAAGGGCAGCACAGTGCCCCAGTGGTAGAGTGGCTGCCTTACAACGTCAGAGACCCGGGCGATGGTCTCCCAGTCACCTTCAGCCCACCGAGTCCGTGCTGACGAGTGATTACCCATACACTAGTTCTATCCTGCACACTAGGGAACAATTTACAAAAGCCAATTATCCTCAATATCTGCTTGTCTTTGGAATGTGGGAGGAAACCGGAGCTCCCGGAGAAAACCCACGTGGTCACAAGGGGGAACGTGCAAAGTCCATACAGACAGCACCCTTAGTCAGGATCAAACCCGGGTCTCTGACGCTGTAAGGCAGCAACTCTACCACTGTGGCTCTGTGCCACCCATTTTGAAGCCAATTAGAGAGGGGTGGCATGGTGGCGCAGTGGTAGAGTGCCAGAGACCTTACAGCTTCAAGACCCGAAATGTCTTTATCCCCCAGATATTATGCCTGGTCCAGTGTGTTACCCCAGCACACTGTATCTATCATTCGTATAAACCAGCATCTGCAGTTCCTCGTTTCTTCAGTAAATGCTGCTAGAAGTCTACAGAACCAAAAGAGTCATGGACTGTTATTTTCTCAAAAAATATTGCCGATTTGTAATGGCAGTGACGTTCGTGACTGGCTATTTCTAATCAGCTTGTGCACAGTCAACCTGCACAATCGCAACAACCAACCTCCCTTCCATTGACTCCATTTATACCTCACGCTGCCTCGGCAAGGCCAGCAGCATAATCAAGGACGAGTCGCACCCTGGCCACTCCCTCTTCTCCCCTCTCCCATCAGGCAAAAGGTATAGAAATGTGAAAACGCACACCTCCAGATTCAGGGACAGTTTCTTCCCAGCTGTAATCAGGCAACCGAATCATCCTACCACAACCAGAAAGCAGTGCTGAACTACTATCTACCTCATTGGTGACCCTCGGACTATCCTTGATCAGACTTTGCTGGCTTTACCTTGCACTAAACGTTATTCAGCTTATCATGTATGCATACACTGTAAATGGCTCGATTGTAAACACGTATTGTCTTTCCGCTAACTTTTCACTGTACCTCATGCGAATGACAATAAACTAAACTACGATACAATATAAACAATAGACAATAGACAATTTGATGCGATATGATATGATACGATGCGTTAGATGCGTTCCAATGCGATACGATACAATCGAACTTTATTTATCCCAGGAGGGAAATCGACTAAACTAAACTACTCTGAACATGAACCTCCATAAATTGATGTTAAAGCGACCCTATGCCAAGAACCTGCTGGACACAATGATGACCAGACTCCATCTAATTCACCTACTGCCATGCCAGGAATTACATGATGCAAAGACAGTGGAGCTCTTGACTAATTGCAGCAATCAGTCTCCGTTAATTAGTCCATAATGGATCATGCAATGACACAAGGAACCCCCTCCCTCCCCCCCATGGTCTAAACCGCAGGTACATAGGTATTTTTTCACCAAGTAATGTGACACATACCTTCTGCCAATTTCTAATTGCTCATTTCTCTCTCTCACTAATAGAGTGGCATATGCAGTTCTCCAATCCAAAAGATACAATTACTGAATCAATGAAGGGAAGCCAGATTTGCATCCATACACAGCGGTATGAACATTGACTTCTCTAACTTCAGATAGCCCTTGCTTTCCCTCTCCATCCCCTCCCCCTTCCCAGTTCTCCCACTAGTCTTACTGTCTCCGACTATATTCTATCTTTGTCCCGCCCCCTCCCTTGACATCAGTCTGAAGAAGGGTCTCGACCTGAAACGTCACCCATTCCTTCTCTCCAGAGATGCTGCCTGTCCCGCTGAGTTACTCCAGCATTTTGTGTCAATAAACCAATGCTGATTCAATGTTTCAAATGTTTCCAATTTCTCTGTGCAATCCCTGGGTTTCTTAATTCACCAAGTGCAAAAAATTATGGATATCCATCTTGAAATGCTTAAGGACTTGCAATGTGTAGCTTTCAAAACACAAAGTATGAAATTGAAACAAGCGCAAGTTGGTTCACCTGGTTTGTCCCTTAAACAGTTGGAAAGAGCTTCCTCTGGTTTCCTCCCACCTTCCAAAGACGTGCAGGTTTGGAGATTAATTGGCTTCTGTAATTTGCCCCTGTCCTTGCTCCTAGTGTATAGGATGTGAAACTGGAATAACATAGAACGAGCACATGGATGATCATTGGTCAGCGCGGACTCGGTGGGCCGAAGGGCCTGTTTCCATGGTGCATCAATAAACCAGACCAAAGCAAGCTTACGAAAGACATTTGACAAAGAATAAATCTGTAGAGCTACAGGGAAAGAACAGATCAATGGTATTGATTCACCAGAAAATGGAAAATATCAATGGGCCAAATTATTTCCTTCTGTTACTTAATAATTCTGTGATTGTATAATTGTAGACCTCAGCTAACTTCCCCAAAATGTACAGATGGAAATTGCCAGTGCTGTCGTGCAACTATTTCTGGTTTTGAGAAGTTAGATGATGTCACCTTTGGGCCAGGGCTTGTGATGTTACATCTGCCAAGCCAACCTCCTCTAATGATGTCACTTCCACCCACACCATTCAAAGTTGCTGAGGCTCAATGTCTGATCTTTCTGGCCTCGGTCTCCTCCATTGTTAGAGTGAGGCTCAATGCAAATTGGAGGAACAGCTTGGGCAGTTTACAACCCAATGGTATGATTATTGATTTCTCTAACTTCAAGTAACCCCGGCATTCCCTCTCTCTCTTTCCCTCCCCCACCCAAGTAGCACCAGCTTCTCGTTTCCACCCAACAAACAGCTAACAATGGCCTGTTTCCTTTATCATCGTTACTTTTTTGCATATCTTTCATTCATTGTTCTTTATCTCTCCACATCATCGTCTATATCTCGTTTCCCTTTCCCCTAACTAATCTGAAGAAGGGCCTCGACCCAAAATGTCACCCATTCCTTCTCTCCAGAGATGCTGCCTGCCCCGCTGAGTTACTCCAGCTTTTTGTGTCTATCTTTGGTTTAAACCAGCATCTGCAGTTCCTTCCTACTCAATGGCTTACTGCTGCTTTTAAGGGCCTGAGGAACCTAATCAAATTGCAAACAGAATATTGAAGTATCTGCACCAGAAGGCATGAGATAGTTCAAGAAAGAGATCCAGTGCGGCCTTCCAAAGATCAAATGGGGATGGGCAACAAAAGCTTGCTTTGCAATGGTGTTGGGGTCCCTCAAGGACTTTAAATAATGACTGATGTTTCCCCGTGGACTCGGTACACGTGTACACTACTGCGGAGGGTTTCAAACATCTTTTCCTGCTCTGTCCCACTTCAGAGAGATTTGATTTTTCCATTTTCCCCTCTAATTAGAAATATTGAATGAAAACCATTCAGCTTCATAAACCAAACCACTCTATTTCTATGTTTCACTCTCCCCTGACTCTCAGTCTGAAGAAGGACCTCGACCTGAAATGTCACCCATTCCTTCTCTCCAGAGATGCTGCCTGTCACGTTGAGTTACTCCAGCATTTTGTGTCTACATTCAACTTTACCAGTTCCACAGTGAACACCTACTCCTGCTAAGTCACATCACCAATAAATGCAGCCAGTATAATCGCACCATCTCTCCAGTCAATGCGAATGCCGCTCCCTCAATCTATGGGACACAAACTCCACCTCGCCAGCTCATCAACATGGGTGATTCAATCAGTCCGAAGAAGGATCCTATCCATGTTCTCCAGGGGTGCTGCCTGACCCGTTGAGTTACTCCAGCACTTTGTGTCTTTACTGTGATACCAAGCCTTATCCACCTGAGAAACTAACGGCATAATCAAATTCATATGCCTTCTTTACCACTCCACCTACGTGTGCTGACACTTATTGTTTAGTTTAGTTTAGAGATATAGCGCGGAAACAGGCCCTTCGGCCCACCGAATCTGCGCCGACCATCGATACCTGCACACTAACATTGTCCTACACACACTAGGGACAATTTACAATTTTACTAAGCCAATTAACCTACAAACCTGTACGCCTTTGGAGTGTGGGAAGAAACCGGAGCACCCGGAGAAAACCCACGCAGGTCACGGGGATCACGTACAAATTAACCACACACAGCTCCTGTAGTCAGGATCGAACCCGGGTCTCTGGTGCTGTAAGGCAGCAACTCTACCGCTGTGCCACCGTGCTGCCCTAGTGGGAAGAACTTCCCTCTGTGTTCCCAATGCATTAGCCGCTCAACAATTGGCTGTGCAGATAATTATTTCCTCAGCTCCCCTCTGCATCGGGTTGACACCACAACAAGCTACCAAACAGTCAAAGTGTGACTGATGCAATCGACTGAGAATACGTTGTCGAAGACAGTAAAAGGAGTCCATGGCGACATAAAGTGGAGTCAGTAGGCCATTTGATATACTATTCCTAAAAGCTTTGAATGCCCTGGGGGTTGAGTTCACCTTCTCCTTCAGTGCTCATTCAGTCTACTCAACCAGTTCCATTCCTTGAGATAAAGTACACCCTGCTGTCCTGGTTCTCAGTAACTGCGAGAAAAAAAACCATTTCTAATTGACATAATTTTTCATGAATTGAACCATAAAGAACAAATAAGTGATACATATGAATTATTTGCCAAGTGCATCTATAATTAATCACTTTCTCTTTGCTTTCCTGCACAGCCAAGGGACACTCTGCGTTTAATTCTAATTGTAAGACAACGGCTTTATCAGCAGACGATAATAGATGGCACGCATTTCCTTTGCGTAATAAGAGTGCTTCCCTGGTCCCAATCAGCACTCCAAAGAAAAGGCCATTTGCACAGACCAAAGGATCTTGGGGACCAATTCTACAGCCTCCTGAAAGCAGCAACACGATTAGGTAGAGTGATGAAGAAGGCATATGGTATGCCTGCCTTCATCGGCCGGGGCATTGAGTACAAGAGACAGGAAGTCATGATGCAGCTTTACAGGACTTTAGTTAGGCCGCATTTAGAGTATAGTGTGCAGTTCCGGTAACGCCATTACGGGAAGGATATGGAGTCTTTGGAATGGATACAATAGACAATAGACAATAGGTGCAGGAGTAGGCCATTCAGCCCTTCGAGCCAGCACCGCCATTCAATGCGATCATGGCTGATCACTCTCAATCAGTACCCCGTTCCTGCCTTCTCCCCATACCCCCTCACTCCGCTATCCTTAAGAGCTCTATCCAGCTCTCTCTCTTGAAAGCATCCAACGAACTGGCCTCCACTGCCTTCTGAGGCAGAGAATTCCACACCTTCACCACTCTCTGACTGAAAAAGTTCTTCCTCATCTCCGTTCTAAATGGCCTACCCCTTATTCTTAAACTGTGGCCCCTTGTTCTGGACTCCCCCAACATTGGGAACATGTTTCCTGCCTCTAATGTGTCCAATCTCCTAATTATCTTATATGTTTCAATAAGATCCCCCCTCATCCTTCTAAATTCCAGTGTATACAAGCCCAATCGCTCCAGCCTTTCAACATACGACAGTCCCGCCATTCCGGGAATTAACCTAGTGAACCTACGCTGCACACTCTCCATAGCAAGAATATCCTTCCTCAAATTTGGAGACCAAAACTGCACACAGTACTCCAGGTGCGGTCTCACCAGGGCCCGGTACAACTGTAGAAGGACCTCTTTGCTCCTATACTCAACTCCTCTTGTTATGAAGGCCAACATTCCATTGGCTTTCTTCACTGCCTGCTGTACCTGCATGCTTCCTTTCATTGACTGATGCACTAGGACACCCAGATCTCGTTGAACTCCCCCTCCTCCTAACTTGACACCATTCAGATAATACAGAGGATGTTCATGAGAATGATGCCTGGATTAAGGGGTTATCAGCTACAGGGAGAGGTTGGAGGTTGGGCAGATTTGGATTGTTCTCTGGAACTCCGGAGGTTGTAGGCAGACCTGACATAAATGTATAAAATTGTGAGAGGCCTAGATAGGGTAGACAGTGAGATCTTTTTTCACAGGATGGAAAAATCAAATACTGGAGGGCAAAGCTTTACGGCGAGATGAGCAAAGTTTAAACGGGATGTGTGGGGCTGGTCTCTTTTTCCTACACAGAGTGGTGAGAGCCTGGAACATGCTGCCAGGGGTGGTGGTTGAGGCAGATATCATGGTGGAAATTAAAATTTTGGATTGTACATGGATATGCAGGGAAAGGAAGGAAATGGATTATGTGCAGGCAAATAAGAGTTGATCTTGGCATCATCTTGGCCTCACTAAAGAGCCTGACCCACTGAGTTACTCCAGCACTTTGTGTCCCCCTTTACTCTCAGTCTGAAGAAAGGTTCCGACCCAAAACGTCACCCATCCTTTTCCTCCAGAGACGCTGCCTGATCCGCTGGGTTAATCCAGCATTTTGTGTCTACCTTCGGTATAAATCAGTATCTGCAGTTCCTTTCTACACACTGTTCTTGTGCTGTACTGTTCTATGTTCTATGTCCTTGAAAGCCGAAAAATGCCTTTGAAATTTGGAACTAATTGTTTTGGGGCCGTGCGGATGTGGTATATGAATGATATCAAGGCAGAACAAATGGCCAAAGGAGATGGCAGAAGAATTATATTCACCTCCACAAGTTAGCTCCAAATACTCCAACCACTGATTTAGTGTAGTTATTATGGTAGCGCAAAGTGTTTGGCAGCCAATTTGCACAATGAAAGCTGTTTGCTCCAATGTGCCAATCCAAAATGCCACTATCATATCTGGCTGGTTAGCATTATCCCAGCTGACTGGTTGGCGTGCATCAAAAAGCTTTTCACTGTAACTCGGTACATGTGACAATAAAAACTAAACTGAACTGAAATGAATAATGTGATAATGACCTGATGACAGCCTTTTTTTTTAAATGAACTGAATATTGACGGAGGCATAAGCATTGCTCAGGTCAATAGGGATAACTCTTTCACTCCTCTTTGCAATGTTTTATTACACGTTCACCTGAGAGAGCCGACAGAGGCTCAGTTTAACACTGAATGGAAAGTTACTGGCAACAGACACATCACCCGAGGGATCTCAACTTGGCAATGGGACCAGGGTAACTGTGAGGTAGGAATCCATTCAGTTCTTGTTTTCTACACAAGCACGCACGCCACTGTTGCTAATCCCTATTGTAAATCCCTGGTGGCTCGACCGTGCTTCTAAAGCCATCGAGAGATCTACAAGCATAACAATCTCACACATACGTGAGGCATACGTTCATAAGTTCTAGGAGCAGAATTAGGCCATTTGGCCCATCAAGTCCACTCCGCCTTTCAGTCATGGCTGATCTATCTTTCCCCATCAACCCCATTCCCCTGCCTTCTCCCCATAACCCTAATTAAAATCTGTCAATCTGCGCCTCCCTCCACAGCCTTCTGTGCCAATGCATTCCACAGATTCACCACCCTCTGGCTAAAGCGATTCCTCCTCATCTCTTTTCTGAAGGTACGTCCTTTTATTCTGAGACTGTGGCCTCAGAAATAACGACTTTGTGCGGTCAAGGCAGATGGAATGTGTAAATGAATGATGATTGGAATTAAATGGGAGCCAAGGAGAAAGATTTCTCCAGGGAATCTGCCTGACCCATTGAGTTACCCCAGCACTTTGTGCCTATCTTTGGTATAAACCAGCATCTGCAGTTCTTCGTTTCCACCACCTGAACTAATCCCATGTGCCTGCATATAGCCCTTAGCCCTCCAAAGCTTTCCAATCCATGTAAATATCTCAAATATATTTGTACCCACCTCTACAGCTTTGCCTGTAAGTTCGCTACATGCACGTACCATCTCCTTAAAAAAAAATTATGCTTCGAGTCCCTTTTAAATCATTCCCTTCTCACCTTAAATCTATGGTTCCGGGCTCCCCTGTCCTGGGAAAAAGACTGTGACCATCCATCTTATCCATGTCCTTCATGGCTTTATATAAGGTCACCTCTCCACCTTCAATGCCCCAGAGAAAACAGTGCAAGCCTATCCAACCTCCCCTTGTCGCTCAAGCCCTCCAGTCCCAGCAACATCCCTGTCAATCCTCTCTGCACGCTTGCCAGCTTAATGACATCTTTCCTCAGCTTACCGACATCTTTCCTATTGTGACCACAACTGTACTCAGTACTCAAATGTTGAATCAAAAACAATTTATAACGATGTAAAATGACGCGCAATAAATGTCACTTTTTTAAATGGTTTCTAAATGTCTATGATCACCAGAGATGCTGAGAAACTGTGAAAAGGTCTTTGACAGCACATCCTGCCTTGTCACTGATGAACCTCGGAAGCAAATATATTTTGAGTTCACGCTATTGAAACATGCACATGGAAAGCTGAGTGTGATGCTAAACAAACGATGTAACATTAGCTGTAACAGGTCAGGACGTTATAGTGGCGCAGCTGTTAGAGTTAATGCTTCACATCGCCGGAGACACGGCGGCACGGTGGCGCAGCGGTAGAGTTGCTGCTTTACAGCGAATGCAGCGCCGGAGACTCAGGTTTGATCCTGACTACGGGTGCTGCACTGTAAGGAGTTTGTACGTTCTCCCCGTGACCTGCGTGGGTTTTCTCCGAGATCTTCGGTTTCCTCCCACACTCCAAAGACATACAGGTATGTAGGTTAATTGGCTGGGTAAATGTAAAAATTGTCCCTAGTGGGTGTAGGATAGTGTTAATGTACGGGGATCGCTGGGCGGCACGGACTTGGTGGGCCGAAAAGGCCTGTTTCCGGCTGTATATATATGATATGATGATGATATGATATGAGACCTGCATTCGGTCCTAACCTCGGGTGCTGTCTGTGTGGAGTTTGCACATTCACCCTGCAGCTCTGTGGGTTTTCTCTGGGTGCTCCAGTTTCCTCCCACATCCCAAAGACGTGCGGGTTCATAGGTGAATTGTTCTCTGTAAAATTGCCCCTATTGGCTTGGGCAGTAGGTGAGAAAATTGGATAACATTGAACTAGTGGGAACGGGTAACTGATGGTTTGCGTGGATTTGGTGGGCTGAAGGGCCCGTTTCCAGGCTGTATCTCGACACAAAAGATAATCAAATGGACCATAGTCAAGAAAAAGCTATTGGTTTAGTTTAGTTTAGTTTGGTTTAGAGTTACAGCGCGGAAACAGGCCCTTCAGCCCACCGAGTCCGCGCTGACCAGCGATCCCCACACACTAACACTATCCTATACACACGAGGAACAAATTACAAAATTTTCCAAAGCCAATCAACCTCCAAGCCTGTACATCTTTGGGATGTGGGAGGAAAGCGGAGGAAACACACGCAGGTCACCTGGAGAACATGCAGACTCCGTACAGACAGCACCCATGGTCAGGATCAAACCCGGGTCTCTGACGCTATAAGTCAGCAACTCTACCGTGGCGCCACCATTATACAGAGAGTCTCTGTGCAAGAGAGTCTCTGCTTCAATGAGAAAGAAGCATCAGGAATTACCTTTGAAACGAAAAGGTTTCTTCAGCTCTCACTGGGCAGACCTCTAAACTAGGTGACAGTTGGCGAGTCTTTGTTAATAATTCCAACAATTATTCCAACAAGAGGGCAAAGATAAGCAATACCCTTAACTCAATGTGGTTAAACATCCAAATATAACATTTAAAGACAAAATGCAGCTGCAGTTGGGTTGTCAAGGTGACTGTATGAGAATTCAGGCCCAGGTTATGAACAGTGTAAGAAGGAACTGTAGGTGCTGGCTTAAACCGAAGATAGACACAAAAAGCTGGAGTAACTCTGAGGGACAGGCAGCATCTCTGAAGAAAAGGAATAATTGACATTTCGGGTGGAGACCCTTCGTCTGAAGAAGGATCTCGACTCGAAACGTCACCTATTTCTTTTCTCCAGAGATGCTGTCTGACCCGCTGAGTTACTCCAGCTTTTTGTGTCGATCACAGGTGATGAAAACATGACCTTCACATAATCATAAGAGTTGATTTTTTTGATTATTAGCAATGGACATGGGTAAGAATATTTTAAACATATGTTGTGTGGAGAATACAAAATGGAGAAAGGGTTGAATGCCTCAGACAAATGTCCAGATGAAGGCCTGAGATTATATTATAATCAATCATATGGCTTGTTAATGGAACGTATGTTATATGGAGAACCCGTGTTATCGTACATGGACTAAGAAAATGAATCTTAAAATAGCTTCACAATGAACATTCTGGTACCTAGAACACAAAGCTAATTGGCAACTGTTTAGTTTATTGGCCTAGATTAAATAAAGTTTTCCAAGATCTAACAAATAAGACACTTCACCAAACTTCTCATATGCCAGAGATTATTTCCTGATCTTCCAATCTACCCTGCACTGGCCCCTGCACTTTTCCATTTCCTGCACTTTCTCTGTAGCTGTAACACTATTCGGCATTCTCTATATTTTTTCTTTTGCATTACCTGATGTACTCATGTATGATATGATATGATATGATATGATATGATATGATATATGATATGATTTGATTTGCGCTTTCAGTGACAAAAATCTATTTATCTCTCAGCTGTAATCATATCATGTATGGTATGATTTGCCTAGATAGCATAGGTTCTAGGAGCAGAATTAGGCCATTCGGCCCATCAAGTCTACACCACCATTAAATCATGCTGATCTATCTTTCCCTCACAACCCCATTCTCGTGCTTTCTCCCCATAACCTCTGACACCCTTACTAATCAAGAATCTGTCAATCTCTGCCTTAAAAATATCCCATTGACTTGGCTTCCACACCCTCTGATTAAAGAAATTCCTCCTCATCTCCTTTCTAAAGGTGCGTCCTTTTATTCTGAGGCTATGGCCTCTGGTCCTAGACTCTCCTACTGGTGGTAAAATCCTCTCCACATCCACTCTACCCAGGCCTTTCACTATTCGATAAGTTTCAATGAGGTTCCCCCTCTCATGCATCTTGGAGCATGTGACAATAATAAACTAATACCAGCATCACTGTCAAAGTTGTCAGGAAAGTTACCGTCACGACTTGGAAATGGCTGAGGAGACGTTTCTGAAGAGCACAAGTGACGTTTCGTCAGACAGGCAGAAAGTGACTCGAGATGAAACATTTTGGGCCCTGTCAACAGACACAATTGAAGGGCCGAGATCCGTTTTCTTTTATCACGGCTCACCAAAAGAACTGATCTCAGATGACAGTCCTCAATCCCATTCATTTGTTTGGTAGTGTGAATTGTGAGGAAGATGCAATAAGGCTGCAGGGTGACTTGGACAGGTTGTGTGAGTGGGCGGATACATGGCAGATGCAGTTTAATGTAGATAAGTGTGAGGTTATCCACTTTGGAAGTAAGAATAGAAAGGCAGATTATTATCTGAATGGTGTCAAGTTAGGAGGAGGGGGAGTTCAACGAGATCTGGGTGTCCTAGTGCATCAGTCAATGAAAGGAAGCATGCAGGTACAGCAGGCAGTGAAGAAAGCCAATGGAATGTTGGCCTTCGTAACAAGAGGAGTTGAGTATAGGAGCAAAGAGGTCCTTCTACAGTTGTACCGGGCCCTGGTGAGACTGCACCTGGAGTACTGTGTGCAGTTTTGGTCTCCAAATTTGAGGAAGGATATTATTGCTATGGAGGGCGTGCAGCGTAGGTTCACTAGGTTAATTCCCGGAATGGCGGGACTGTCGTATGTTGAAAGGCTGGAGCGATTGGGCTTGTATACACTGGAATTTAGAAGGATGAGGGGGGATCTTATTGAAACATATAAGATAATTAGGGGATTGGACACATTAGAGGCAGGAAACATGTTCCCAATGTTGGGGGAGTCCAGAACAAGGGGCCACAGTTTAAGAATAAGGGGTAGGCCATTTAGAACGGAGATGAGGAAGAACTTTTTCAGTCAGAGAGTGGTGAAGGTGTGGAATTCTCTGCCTCAGAAGGCAGTGGAGGCCAGTTCGTTGGATGCTTTCAAGAGAGAGCTGGATAGAGCTCTTAAGGATAGCGGAGTGAGGGGGTATGGGGAGAAGGCAGGAACGGGGTACTGATTGAGAGTGATCAGCCATGATCGCATTGAATGGCGGTGCTGGCTCGAAGGGCTGAATGGCCTACTCCTGCACCTATTGTCTATTGTCTATTGTCTATTGAAAGTTACCGTCACGACTTGGAAATGGCTGAGGAGACGTTTCTGAAGAGCACAAGTGACGTTTCGTCAGACAGGCAGAAAGTGGCTCGAGATGAAACATTTTGGGCCCTGTCAACAGACACAATTGAAGGGCCGAGATCCGTTTTCTTTTATCACGGCTCACCAAAAGAACTGATCTCAGATGACAGTCCTCAATCCCATTCATTTGTTTGAAAAGAAGTCTCGAACAAACATTTCACCGTGTCATCCGACGTCGCATGTTACAGCTGAGAGATAAATGGATTTTTGTCACTGGAAGCGCTAGAGAAACAGGACTTACCGGGATGCTCAAGATTGATACACAAATTTTCAAACTTGCAGAACAGCAATTGGTGATAACCTCTGCCGAGTTACTTAGAAACGTAGAAACATAGAAAATAGGTGCAGGAGTAGGCCATTCGGCCCTTCGAGCCTGCACCGCCATTCAATATGATCATGGCTGATCATTCAGCTCAGTAACCTGTACCTGCCAACTCTCCATACCCCCTGATCCCTCTAGCAAAAAGGGCCACATCTAACTCCCTCTTAAATATAGCCAATGAACTGGCCTCAACTACCTTCTGTGGCAGAGAATTCCACAGACTCACCACTCTCTGTGTGAAGAAATGTTTTCTCATCTCGGTCCTAAAAGACTTCCCCCTTATCCTTAAGCTGTGACCCCTAGTTCTGGACTCCCCCAACATCGGGAACAATCTTCCCGCATCTAGCCTCTCCAACCCCTTAAGAATTTTATATGTTTCTATAAGATCCCCCTCAGTCTTCTAAATTCCAGCGAGTACAAGCCCAGTCTATCTAGTCTTTCCTCATATGTAAGTCCCGCCATCCCAGGGATCAATCTGGTGAACCTTCTCTGTACTCCCTCTAAGGCAAGAACGTCTTTCCTCAGGTTAGGAGACCAAAACTGCACACAATACTCCAGGTGCGGTCTCACCAAGGCCCTGTACAACTGCAGCAGAACCTCCCTGCTCCTAAACTCAAATCCTCTTGCTATGAATGCCAGAACTTACTAATTATCATGGGGGGGGGTCACTGCACCCATTGACTTCCAGCAGAGCATTCCGGTCAGTCTTGTTCCCCGAAGATAGACACAAAAAGCTGGAGTAACTCAGTGGGACAGGCAGCATCTCTGGAGAGAAGAAATAGGTGACGTTTCGGGTCGAAACCCTTCTTCAGACTTATTCCCCTCTCCTTTCCCCGCACCCATGCAATTTATTCTTTCTTGCATGCTTTAGACTTTCAACGTTTGATTGATTGATTGATACCATATTATCACATGTGACGCGTCACAGTGAAATTCCTTGTCTTGCATACCATACACAAGATATGCAAAGAGTTGCCATGCATAAGGCGCTGACTACAGATTAGCGATACAGCGCGGAAACAGGCCCTTTGGTCCACCGAGTCTGTGCTGATCAACAATCACCCCATACACTAACATTATCCTCCACACACTAGGGACCATTTGCAATTCTACCGAAGCCAATTCACCTACAAACCTGTACATCTTTGGAGTGTGGGAGGAAACCGGAGAATACCCACGTGGTCACGGGAAGAATTACAGGTATGATAAGTCAAGACTGTTCTCTAGTTGGTGATGGCATGGTTCACTGGCTGGAGCTTAGAAGGATGAGGGGAGGGAGGGGAACCTCATTCAAACTCGCCGAATAGTGAAAGGCCTGGATAGAGTGGATGTGGAGGACATATCTTTAGAAAGGAGGGTGAGGAATTTCTTTAGTCAGAGGGTGGTGAATCTGTGGAATTCATTGCCAAAGATGGCCGTGGAGGCCATGTCATTGGGTATTTTTAAGGCGGGGATTGCAAGATTCTTGATTAATAAGGGAGTCAGGGGTTTCGGGGAGATGGTAGGAGAATGGGGTTGAGAGGGAAAGATAGATCAGCCATGATTGAATGGCGGATTAGACTTGATGGACCGAATGGCCTTATTCTGCTCCTAAAACGTATGTACTTATTTCCCGTGCTAGCATTAGCTCTCATCTCGAAGAAACAATGGCCCTAATCAAAGTTGGGGAGGGTGTGTGGAGAGCCCAAGTTACCATTCTAATGCAGAAATATTTTAGAAAATCACAATGGCAAGGTCGGAGAAATCAAATAGTGTGCATCACGTTCTTTTATAACTGCTTTGTGAGTTGCGGAAATCCTGAAGTTGCACACTCCCTCTGTTGGAAATCAATGAGCTGTACAGTTACAAGCATTTTAGCAGAAGGAGCATACAAAAGCAGGGCCAAATACAAACCCAAATGCCTCACAAACATTCCGCTTCACATTGCCCGGGTACAAGTGGGCAGCACTGCGACACCCTTTTTCACACAAAGGGTGGTGGGTGTATGGAACGAGCTGCCATTGGAGGTAGTTGGGGCTGGGACTATCCCAACATTTAAGAAGCAGTTAGGCACATACATGGATAAGGACAGGTTTGGAGGGATATGGACCAAACGTCGGCAGGTGAGACTAGTGTAGCTGGGACATGTTGGCCGGTGTGGGCAAGTTGGGCCGAAGGGCCCATCTCCACACTATATCGCTTTATGATTCTATTGCTTCGTAATTCCTGGAAACTGGAATTCAATCCTGATAGACAATAGACAATAGACAATAGGTGCAGGAGTAGGCCATTCAGCCCTTCGAGCCAGCACCGCCATTCAATGCGATCATGGCTGATCACTATCAATCAGTACCCCATTCCTGCCTTCTCCCCATACCCCCTCACTCCGCTATCCTTAAGAGCTCTATCCAGCTCTCTCTTGAAAGCATCCAACGAACTGGCCTCCACTGCCTTCTGAGGCAGAGAATTCCACACCTTCACCACCCTCTGACTGAAAAAGTTCTTCCTCATCTCCGTTCTAAATGGCCTACCCCTTATTCTCAAACTGTGGCCCCTTGTTCTGGACTCCCCCAACATTGGGAACATGTTATCTGCCTCTAATGTGTCCAATCCCCTAATTATCTTATATGTTTCAATAAGATCCCCCCTCATCCTTCTAAATTCCAGTGTATACAAGCCCAATCGCTCCAGCCTTTCAACATACGACAGTCCCGCCATTCCGGGAATTAATCTAGTGAACCTACGCTGCACGCCCTCCATAGCAAGAATATCCTTCCTCAAATTTGGAGACCAAAACTGCACACAGTACTCCAGGTGCGGTCTCACCAGGGCCCGGTACAACTGTAGAAGGACCTCTTTGCTCCTATACTCAACTCCTCTTGTTACGAAGGCCAACATTCCATTGGCTTTCTTCACTGCCTGCTGAACCTGCATGCTTCCTTTCATTGACTGATGCACTAGGACACCCAGATCTCGTTGAACTCCCCCTCCTCCTAACTTGACACCATTCAGATAATAATCTGCCTTTCTATTCTTACTTCCAAAGTGAATAACCTCACACTTATCTACATTAAACTGCATCTGCCATGTATCCGCCCACTCACACAACCTGTCCAAGTCACCCTGCAGCCTTATTGCATCTTCCTCACAATTCACACTACCCCCCAACTTAGTATCATCTGCAAATTTGCTAATGGTACTTTTAATCCCTTCGTCTAAGTCATTAATGTATATCGTAAATAGCTGGGGTCCCAGCACCGAACCTTGCGGTACCCCACTGGTCACTGCCTGCCATTCCGAAAGGGACCCATTTATCCCCACACTTTGCTTTCTGTCTGTTAACCAATTTTCTATCCATGTCAGTACCCTACCCCCAATACCATGTGCCCTAATTTTGCCCACTAATCTCCTATGTGGGACCTTGTCGAAGGCTTTCTGAAAGTCGAGGTACACCACATCCACTGACTCTCCCTTGTCAATTTTCCTAGTTACATCCTCAAAAAATTCCAGTAGATTTGTCAAGCATGATTTCCCCTTCGTAAATCCATGCTGACTCGGAACGATCCCGTTACTGCTATCCAAATGCTCAGCAATTTCGTCTTTTATAATTGACTCCAGCATTTTCCCCACCACTGATGTCAGACTAACTGGTCTATAATTACCCGTTTTCTCTCTCCCTCCTTTCTTAAAAAGTGGGATAACATTTGCTATTCTCCAATCCACAGGAACTGATCCTGAATCTATAGAACATTGAAAAATGATCTCCAATGCTTCCACTATTTCTAGAGCCACCTCCTTAAGTACTCTGGGATGCAGACCATCAGGCCCTGGGGATTTATCAGCCTTCAGTCCCATCAGTCTACCCAAAACCATTTCCTGCCTAACGTGGATTTCCTTCAGTTCCTCCATCACCCTAGGTTCTCCAGCCCCTAGAACATTTGGGAGATTGTGTGTATCTTCCTCAGTGAAGACAGATCCAAAGTAACAGTTTAACTCGTCTGCCATTTCTTTGTTCCCCATAATAAATTCCCCTGCTTCTGTCTTCAAGGGACCCACATTTGCCTTGACTATTTTTTTCCTCTTCACGTACCTAAAAAAACTTTTGCTATCCTCCTTTATATTATTGGCTAGTTTACCCTCGTACCTCATCTTTTCTCCTCGTATTGCCTTTTTAGTTAACTTTTGTTGCTCTTTAAAAGAGTCCCAATCCTCTGTCTTCCCACTCTTCTTTGCTATGTTATACTTCCTCTCCTTAATTTTTATGCTGTCCCTGACTTCCCTTGTCAGCCACAGGTGTCTCTTACTCCCCTTAGAGTCTTTCCACCTCTTTGGAATAAATTGATCCTGCAACCTCTGCATTATTCCCAGGAATACCTGCCATTGCTGTTCTACCGTCTTCCCTGCTAGGGCCTCCTTCCAATCAATTTTGGCCAGCTCCCGCCTCATGCCTCTGTAATCCCCTTTGCTATACTGTAATACCGACACTTCCGATTTTCCCTTCTGCCTTTCCATTTGCAGAGTAAAACTTATCATGTTGTGATCACTGCCTCCTAATGGCTCTTTTACCTCTAGTCCCCTTATCAGATCAGGATCATTACACAACACTAAATCCAGAATTGCCTTCTCCCTGGTAGGCTCCAGTACAAGCTGTTCTAAGAATCCATCTCGAAGGCACTCTACAAACTCTCTTTCCTGGGGTCCATTTCCAACCTGATTTTCCCAGTCTACCTGCATGTTGAAATCTCCCATAACCACCGTAGCATTACATTTTTGACACGCCAATTTTATCTCCTGATTTAACTTGCACCCTAAGTCGAGGCTACTGTTTGGGGGCCTATAGATAACTCCCATTAGGGTCTTTTTACCCTTACAATTTCTCATTTCTATCCATACTGATTCAACATCTCCTGATTCTATGTCACCCCTTGCAAGGGAATGAATATCATTCCTTACCATCAGAGCAACCCCACCCCCTCTGCCCACCTGTCTGTCTTTTCTATACGTTGTGTACCCCTGAATATTCAGTTCCCAGCCCTGGTCCTCTTGTAGCCATGTCTCAGTGATCCCTACAACATCATACTTGCCCATGACTAACTGAGCCTCAAGCTCATCCACTTTATTTTTTATACTACGCGCATTTAAGTACAACACTTTAACTTCTGTATTTACCTCCCCTCTCACATCGTTCACAATTGGCCCTGCCCTTAATTTCTTTTCCGCTCTAGAACTTCTGTTCCCATTCTTCCGAGAGTCTTTTGCAATATCTCCTGTATTCCCTTTTACCTCATCTTCATATTCACAATTTGTTAACCCCTCCCCCCCACTACTTAGTTTAAAGCCACAGGTGTCACACTAGCAAACCTGCCTGCCAGAATGTTTGTCCCCCTGCTGTTAAGATGCAACCCGTCCCTTTTGTACAAGTCACCCCTAGCCCAGAAGAGATCCCAGTGGTCCAGAAATCTAAATCCCTGCTCTCTGCACCAGTCCCTCAGCCATAAATTCATACCCTCTATCTCTCTGTTCCTGGCCTCACCAGCACGAGGTACCGGTAGCAGTCCAGAGATAACTACCTTCGACGTCCTACTTCTCAGCGTTTTTCCCAACTCTCTAAACTCCCGCTGTAGCACCTCCTTCCTCTTCCGCCCGACGTCATTCGTGCCCACGTGCACAACGACTTCAGGTTGATCGCCTTCCCTCGCTAGGATTTTCTGAAGCCGGTCTGTGATGTGTTGAACCCTGGCACCAGGGAGGCAACAGACCATCCTCAAGTCCCTCCTGCTGCCACAGAATCTTCTGTCCGTCCCTCGGACTATGGAGTCACCGACCGATGTTTGGATTTACACTTCCTTCTTGTGTCTGCATGGAATTTCCATTTTTATTTAGTTTATTTTAGTTGATTTTATTTAGTTTCGTTCAGTTTAGTTTATTGTCACGTACCGAGGTACAGTGAAAAGCTTTTGTTGCGTGCTAACCAGTCAGCGGAAAGACAACACATGATTATAATCGAGCCATTCACAGTGTATGGATACATGATAAGGGAATAACGTTTAGCGCAAGGTGAGGTTAGCCAAGTCCGATCGAAGATAGTCCGAGGGTCACCAATGAGGTCGATAGTAGTTCAGGACTGCTCTCTGGTTGTGGTAGGATGATTCAGTTGCCTGATAACAGCTGGGGAAAACTGTCGCCGAATCTGGAGGCGTGCGTTTTCACATCTTTCCACCAGATGCTCCGGTTTTCTTGCACAAGCCACAGACGTGCGGGTCGATAGCTTGGAGACTGGAAGGGTGGAGCCTGTGGCGATGGACGCGACGGGCGGGGAGCGAGACCGGAAGGAGGGGAGAGGGAACCGGGTACTGGCCCTCTAGGCCGAAGGGCCTGTACCGCGCCCTCTAGGTCGGCTGTGGAAGCCCCCCACCCATCTTCCCGGGGCACAAAGGAGGACGGGCGAGGTGAGGGATGCCGGTTCACAAGTCGATTTGCCACAGAAGGCAGCGGAGGCCAATTCACTGGACGTTTTCAAGAGAGAGTTAGATTTAGTGGAATCAATGGGGAAAAAGCACCAATGGGGTACTGATTTTGGATGATCAGCTGTGAACATATTGAAGGGCCGAATGGCCTACTCCTGCACCTATTTTCTATGCTCGTCCAAGGGAAGGCGACGGCTGGAGGCCCTCAAGAGCCTGGGGCTCGCCTGGAACGGCACCCAGAGCCCGGACTGGACTTTGAAAATGGCACCTAAAACGTGCCACCTCTTGCATGCAGGATCAGTAGACGATTTCTGTACAATCTGCTAATCGGGGTTGTGCTTAGGTATGGCAATACTCCACTGGACTGTTTGTAGGAAAAGAATTTCACTGTGCGTTCGGCATATGTGACAATAAAAGCACCATTGAACCATGAAATGCCCACTGTCAATGCCATGAAATGCCCCGAGTTTGTAGGCGATGAGTGGAATCCAGGAAGAGTTTTATGGGATTGTAGGGAGAATAGAAATGGGTTAGTGTAAATGGGTGCTTGATGCATGGCAACTTACCCACACCGGTCAACATGTCCCAGCTACACTAGTCCCACCTGCCTGCGTTCGGCACATATCCCTCCAAACCTGTCCTATCCATGGCCTGTTTCCATGCTGTGTGAATCTATGGTTAGGTTGGCAAGGCTCTTGGATGGCACCGATGTGATGCATCAAGGTAAAGCACTGCAAAAATCCAGTCACATCCAGTCCAGACAGTCAGTACATTGACTTACATTTCAACAGCCAGGTTCAGGATTATTATTATTATTATTATTGTTACGTGTGCGGAGGTGCAGTGAAAAATTCAACAAAAACAGATGATACTATACATGAATACAATCCTCCCTGATATCCTAGCCAATACTTTTGCCCAAACAGCATCATTTTTTAAAAACTCTCATCATTATTTCGGCATTAAGCTTTTTTTGTATAGTTTAAAGATACAGCACAGAAATAGGCCCATCAGCCCACCAATTCCTCGTCAACTAGTGATCCCCCTACACGAGAACTATCCTACACACTAGGGACAGTTTTACAATTTTACCGAAGCCAATTAACGTACAAACCTGTACGTTTTGGAGTGTGGGAGGAAACCGGAGCATCCGGAGGAAATCCACGCAGTCACAGAGGGAACGGTCAAACTCCGTACAGACAGCGCCCGTAGTTAGGATCGAACCTGGGTCTCTGGTGCTGTCAGGGCAGCAACTCTGCCGCTGCGCCACTGTGTCACACTGATGGCTCGGAGCTTCAGCGGTAATTTGGCTGCTGAATTTCGTAAACTACAAGAGTAACCGCACTTTCAAAGTACTTCATTGGTCATGGGTCAAGGTGCACCATGGTAGCTGGTCATTTGGAGCCAGTACTGCGCATTCCCATGGGGGACAGAGAAAAAACCTGATTACGGGTGCTGTCTGTGTGGAGTTTGCACCTCCTGCCTGTGACCCTGTGGGTTTCCTCCGGGAACTCGGCAGGTCAGGCAGCATCTGTGGAGAAAAAATGGGCAGGCGACATTTCGGGTCTGGACCATTCAGTCTGAAGAAGTGTCCCGGCCCAAAATGTCGTATGTCCAGTTCCCTCCACAGGTACAGCCTGACCTGCTGAAGTGACCTCCAGCACTTTGTGTTGTGAAAGGACTAAAGATGGGAGGTTCTCCTCTCTTGACTACAACACCAAACTGCTCCAGTTGATACAATAATCCAACAGCTACACAATGGATAGATCAGCCATGATTGAATGGTGGGGTGGACTTGATGGGCCGAATGGCCTAATTCTTGTCCTATCACTTATGACCTTGTATATATTCAGTATTGACCTGTATATTACATGCATAAATCAAAGGAAGAATTTCCACCCAACCTCTCTCCCTGACATCAGAAATCAGTATGAAACAATGAGGTGACACAGTTTTATCCACCCACTAATGGCCATCTTAATGTACAACAGTAATAACATGTTTAATTTTTTATTTAATTCAGGGAAAACCCATCAGATCACTTTTTTAAGTGGAATATATAAAAGGAAGTGGGCAAAAGAACAATGTCAGGAGTGAACCCCTAAAGGCATGGTGGATTTTAAGAGGGTGAAAATAGTTTTGATAGGGGCGGTGCAGCGGTAGAGTTGCTGCCTTATAGCGCCAGAGGCCCGGGTTCGATCCTGACTACTGGTGCTGTCTGTACGGAGTTTGTGCGTTCTCCCCGTGACCGCGTTTGTTTTCTCTGGGCGTTCCGCTTTCCTCCCACTCTCCAAAGACGTGCAGGTTTGTAGGTTAATTGGCTTGGTGTAAATGTAAAATTGTCCCCAGTGTGTGTAGGTTAGTGTTAATGTGCGGGGTGATCGCTGGTCGGCGCGGACTCGGCGGGCCGAAGGGCCTGTTTCCGTGCTGCATCTCTAAACTAAGCTAAACTGGGAAGCGTTCCAGTCAGTGGAATTGAGGGGCTGGTGTCCATTGGTGAGACAAAGGGAGAAAGGGGCACAGAGGAAGATGTGGAACTTAAGCTGGGAGGATTAAATGGGACAAAGCTGAGGAGATGGATTTTAAATACACTGGGAGCACGAAGCAAACGTTTGCCAGCAAAGACTAAATTTGGATGAACAGGCATTAAAGCAGGATGGAATAAGGGTGATGAGCTTTTAATGAGTTAGGAGGAGGAAAAATAGATGGCCAAGGACTTTGCAATGTAACAAACGCACAGATGTAGGTTCTGCCCAGAGGGAATGCGATAGGAGATGAGGTGAACAATATGACAGAGATGATGGATTTGGCAGAGAAGCAGAGGATGGCACCATCTCACGTGACTTGACTTAGCTGAGAGGCTCATGGCCAGGGAGAGCAAGGGAAATTAGTACCTGACGCAGAGAGTTTATTTTCGATATGGAAAATGATGATGTTCTTTATGACCAGCTTTAGTTCCACATCTTCCGGCTCTGGCCCCTATGAGGGCCTTTCCCTCTTTGTCTCACCAATCTTGACGTTCTTTCGCAGGGTACTTTGACTCATTAGCAAATAACGTTCGAAATGGCTCTGACATAGTTGTGGACGCCATGGCCAAAGAAGACATGGGCTTAGTCAGCATTGGTTAAAGTCATTGAGGGGCAACGTGTATTGGCACTGGTGGTGAGGGAGCCAGGACAGACCATTGAGTATGGTGGTGAGTGCAGCTGCCTTCCAAGCAGTGGACCCGGGTGGGGCGGCATGCTGGCACAGCAGTAGAGTTGGTGCCTTACAGCGCCAGAGACCCGGGTTCGATCCTGACCTCGGGCATTGTCGGTACGGAGTTGGTACCCTCTCCCCGTGACCTCGTGGGTTTTCTCCAGGTGCCCCTGTTTCCTCCCACACTCCATCGATGTGCGGACTTGTAGGTTAATTGGCTTCAGTAAAAATTGTAAATTGCCCTTAAGTGTAGGATAGCATTAGTGCATGGGGAACGTTGGTCTGCATGGATTCAGTGGGCCGAAGGGCCTGTTTCCGCGCTGCATACCCTAAACTAAAACTAAATTAAACTCAGAAGCACAGCAATGGGAGGTTGAATAATAAGGCCACCATTTTATTTTGGTAAAAACAGCAGCATTTCAGGTTTTCAAATATAAAGGCAGTATTAGCTGGGTCGTAAAATAGGTAGGTATATTTAGGGTGTTAATATCTCGACATCCTTTTAGTTAGGGATTACTTCTAGCAAAAGCACATGTCTTGGTGTGAGGAGAGAGCAGGATTGACATACTGATTGAGTGTTAAAGGCTTAAGCAGAGGCTCTCCAGGTCAGTTTGACCTTTCCGCTGTATAAGTGAAGGGAAACGAATCTCCACAAGAAGCAAGAGAAGACTGCGGACACAAGGAACTGCAGATGCTGCAATCTTGCGTGGAACCTGAGCGGCACTGTGGCGCAGTGGTAGAGTTGCTGCCTTACAGTCCCAGAGAACTGGGTTCAATCCAGACTACGGGCGCTGTTTGTATGGAATTTGCACGTTCTCCCCGTGACCGTGTTGGCTTTTCTCCGAGATCTCTGGTTTCCTCCCACACGCCAACGACGTACAGGTTTGTAGGTTAATTGGCCTGGTATACATGTAAATTGCTCTGAGTGTGTGTAGGGTAGCGTTAGTGTGTGGGGATCGCTGGTCAGCATGGACTCAGTGGGCCGAAGGGCCCGTTTCCATGCTGTATCTCTAAACTAAACGACACTAATATCCCCTTCTGCTCGTTGTGCTGGTTTGTTCACTCCGCCACCGTCACCCAATGGTCAGCTGAACAAGTGTGAAATCGAGAAATAACAAATCTAGAACCGCAGATGATGGGTTACAAAAGAGGACACAAAGCGCTGGAGTAACTCAGCGGGCAGCATCTCTGGAGAACATGGACAAGTGACATTTCGGGGGTGAGACCCTTCTTCAGACTGGGAAACATATCCATTCCCAAACTGACTGTAAACGGCCACATGAAGCAAGGAAAGAGGGGTGAAAGGGCAAGGAGGAGGATGCTTATTTCACTTCTTGTTTGGTTTGAAACCTGGGTTTCACTTCCAGTAACCAAGCCCAAAGTAGGGACTGAAAGTTGATAGGTCCAAACTCACAGAGAAGTTGCAACCGTTCCCAACACCGGCCGACGATACTAGTTTGCCCTGCAGTTTTTTGCTAAGGTGTTGCCCTTAAAATAACCATGTACAGCAAGTACAACAGCGGGTAGAGTGTGCCATGTGTGCCAACTTCATTTGCAACGTCACAGCAGGAGTCCCTGCTCAACCAGCCTAAATGAACCGTCGCATTGCAATATCCTTCCATGGCAAGATCTTGCATGAAGGTCATCTGTTCTTCTACAGTCTGTTATTAGGCAACTGAACCGTCCTACCACAACCAGAGAGCAGCGCTGAACTACCATCTACCCCATTGGTGACCCTCGGACTATCCTTGATCGTACTTGGCTGGCCTTATCTTGCATTAAAGGTTACTCCCCTGTCACGTATCTGATGTTCGTGTTCACTGTAAATGGCTCGATTGTGATCATGTGTGGTTTTTCTGTCGACTGGATATCACACAACAAAAGCTTGCCACTGTACCTCGGTACGCGGGACAATAGACTACACTCAAATGAATGTGGTCAAAATGAACGTGCTCATGTCAATGAAGGTAGTGCATCCTTACCTTCAGCCAAGACTAGGCGTTCCTTGCATCTGGAAGAGAGGTTTCCCTGATGGCTTCACAAGCTTAAACTATGTGTAGCTAAGCAACGGACCCCAGGGAGGGACACATCCATTCCCATGCCTATTATTTACTGTGGATGCTGCACGAAGACAGGATTCTGTTTGACTGCGATTCCCTTTATGATTGAAACTCATGCATGAATAGTTGCCCACACTGCTGAGACGTAAATGTGTGCTTCTTCACTTACCAGCGGGGAATTGGGACCTTCAACGCGAGAAGGGGAAATCAGCAAGGCAAAGCGGTAATGAGTTGTTCTCGGAAGAAGGTCAAAAGATCATAAGTGATAGGAGCAGAATTAGGCCATTCGTCCCGTCAAGTCTACTCCGCTATTCAATCATGGCTGATCTATCTCTCCCTCCTAACCCCATTCTCCTGCTTTCTCCCCATAACCTCTGACACCCACAATAATCGAGAATTTATCTATCCACTGACTGCATCTACAGCCTTCTGTGGCAAAGAATTCCAACTTGCCCACACCGACCAACATGTCGCATCTACACTAGTCCCACCTGCCTGTATTTGGCCCATATCCCTCTAAACCCATTTTATCCATGTACCTGTCTAAATGGTTCTTAAACTTTGCGACAGTCCCTGCCTCAACTACCTCCTCGGACAGCTGGATCCATGCACCCACCACCTTTTGTGTGAAAAAGTCACCTCTCAGATTCCTGTAAAATCATGTTGGGCACAAACATTGCGGGCCGAAGGGCCTGCACCTGTGCTGCCCTGTTCTCAGCCAATCTGGCACTAAGGTGAAGTATCACTGTGACAGAACACGTCCGACCCCTTGATCCTTGGCTCCCATTAAAAACAGACTGTGCGGGTGACGGGTAAAAAAAAACCAGCGGCGATGGCTTCTCGAGGCGCCCCGTTCCCGTTAACAGTGGGCCTCGCCGGGATTAAATATTCAGGAGTCAGGGAGGAAAATCCGCAAGTTTTGTCACCTCACTCGCAGGAGGCCATTCTTACGCTGTCACGACACAGACACGCAGCTCCCTAACAACATGCAGCAGTGACAATGCGTGTCAGAAATGCTCTGTAATTAAAGAACAGCCAGTGGGAAGCATCTGTGGAGTACATATATTCTCCAGAGGACAGCGTTCTGTGCTGGCCTCTGGCAAACAATACACTAGACAGTCCATAACAACCTCAGAAAATATGTGTGTTTTGCAAAATCACCACCGATGACATGAGAAACAGGCAAGGAGAGTTACAAGTGTGTGTCCTCAGGATATTAGCTGCACAATTTCTTTTGCAAGGGGAGAGGAAGCATTTGAGCCATAAGCTTTACTCACAACACCGTACCAAATAAATAATTGCAACCAAAATTCCTTGCACTCGGGGTTATTTTCCAAGGTTCTGCTGCAAATCCAGCATTTCTGGAACTGGGCAATTTATGATCGGCTCGGATCGGGGTGTTTATTTTCGCAGCACAAGCAGCTGAGGGAAGATTTAATTGAGTTCCACGCACGGCGAAGAGAAAGCAAGCAGATCAGTAGCTGGAAGGGCACGGCTTGCATTCAAAAACAGGGCAGAAACAACTGCAGACGCTGGAAATCCGAAACAAAATGAACAGAAAATGACGGAAACGCTCAGCAGGTCAGGCAGCATCCGTGGAGGTGGATCGAGAGGCAGCGGTTGACATTTTAGGTCTTTATGTGTTGGGAGGAACTCCAGATGTTGGCTTAAACTGAAGATAGACACAAAATGCCGGAGTAACTCAGCAGGACAGGCAGAATCTCTGGAGAGAAGGAATTGGTGACGTTTCGGGTCGGGACCCTTCTACAGACTGAAGAAGGGTCCCGACCCGAAACGTCACCCATTCCTTCTCTCCAGAGATGTTGCCTGTCCCGCTGAGTTACTCCAGCATTTTGTGTCTATTTTAAGTCTTTACTTTACTTTCGAGGTACAGAGTGGAAACAGGCCCTTCGGCCCACTGAGTCCACGGTTTATAAAATCACGAGGGGCCTGAATGGAATAGATAGTCAGTGGCTTTTGCCCCCGAGAGCAGGGGAGCCTAGAATTAGAGCGCACAGGTTTAAGGCAAGAGGGAGAAATTTAAAAGAGATCTGGAGCAAGATTTCCTGTCCCAAATGGTTACCTTGAACATGCTGCCAGAGGAGGCAGTAGAAGCAGACACAATTACATTTAAAAGGTATTTGGATCGGTAGTTTAAACAGGAAACGCACAGAGGGATAAAGAATTAACAGGGGCAAACGAGATTAGAGTAAGTAAGCATCAAGGTTAGAATGGAGATGAGGAGGAATTTCTTTAGCCGGGGATGGTGAATCTGTGGAATACATCGCCACTGATGGCTGTGGAGGCCAAGTCTTTGGGTATTTTCAAAGCAGAGAATGATCGGTTTTTGATTAGTATGGGTGTCAGGGCTTATGGGGAGAAGGCAGGAGAATGGGGTTGAGAGGAAAAGATAGATCAGCCATGATCGAATGGTGGAGAAGACTCGATGGTCTGAATAGCCTGATTCTGCATTTTATGATCTGATGGGGGTCGGCATGGATGAGGTGGTCAAAAAGAGCTGTATCATTTCATGTGTCCATGAACTAAACTAGTGCTTGAAGTGGCTCAGCAGTCAACATACCCTCCCCCGAGTCCAACCCGGAGGAACACAAGGATCCAAGTGCAATATTCCTGTGCAATACCTAGGCAATGCTTTGCCGTATGGGCCACGACTTTCAGAGATGTGCTTTCACGAAAGTTAACGATGTTATGGTACTTTGAAGGAGAGCACCAGAGATAACCCAATAAATGCCCCCAAATCCTTATCCTCCATCAATATTCTTAAACTACATATTAACATCATTTTGTTTCTTTGGAGGTTTGTGCAGAAATGTGGCTTCATTTAGTTTAGATTAGAGATACAGCACTGAAACAGGCCCTTCGGCCCACCGAGTCCCGTGCCGACCAGCGATCCCCGCACACTAACACTATCCTACGCACACTAGGGACCATTTACAATTTTACCTACGTCAATTAACCTACAAACCTGTATGTCTTTGGAGTGTGGAAGGAAACCAAAAATCTCGGATAAAAACCCACGCAGGTCACGGGGAGAACGTACAAACTCCACACAGACAGCACCTGTGGTCAGGATCGAACCCGGGTCTCTGGCACTGTGAGGCAGCAGCTCTACCACCTTTCATGTATTAAAATTAGAGGCCGCACTTCGAAAATATTTCATTGCCTGTGACTTGTATTGAGACAGGGATAGAAACGATGCTAAACAAATGCCAGCCTCTTTTTTTAAACCTCTTACTGATTTTTAAAAAAAACCTTTGAATCTATATTGAGGGTTACATTCCTTATCAGAATATTATTACACAAACCGTGGAAAAGCTCGCCTTCCTTAGGCATGGAGCAGACCAGCAGATGTTCAAAATCTTCCCCGTAAAAGCTTTTGGATCATTCATTCACTGAAAATTCTACACAAAGCAAAATCTGTAAAACAGGTGAAGGGGTGGGGCGGAAAATGAGACATAAAAGGCAACAAAAATGTGATTTGACATGTAACAAGTCAGCTTGTCATCTGAATATAGAGTAACAAACTAAAAATCATCTGAAAATATATTTTTAAAGATTGCATCTGAATAGATAATTCAGAGTGTCAAAGTACGTTCACTTGCACGCACTTGGAGGAGTGCAGGTGCATGGTTCCTTTGAAGGTGGAGTCACAGGTAGATAGGGTGGTCAAAAAGGCTTTTGGCACATTGGCCTTCATCAGTCAGAATAATGAGCATAGAAGTTGGGAGGTCATGCTGCAGTTGTATGAGATGTTGGTGAGCCCACATTTAGAGTATTGTGTTCAGTTCTGGGCACCATGTTATAGGAAAGATGTTGTCAAGCTGGAAAGGGTACAGAGAAGATTTACGAGGATGTTGCTAGGATTACAGGGTCTGAGCCATAGGGAGAGCTTGAGTAGGCTGGGCCTCTATTCCTTGGGAGCGCAGGATGATAAGGGGTGATCTTATAGAGATGTATAAAATCATGAGAGGAATAGATCAGGTAGGTGCACAGTCTCCTGCCCAGAGTAGGTGAATTGAGGACCAGAGGCATAGGTTTAAGGTGAAGTGGAAGAGATATAATTGGAATCTGAGGGGTAACTTTTTCACACAAAGGGTGGTGGGTGTATGGAACAAGCTGCCAGAGGAGGTAGTTGAGTCTGGGACTATCCCAATGCTTAAGAAACAGTTAGACAAGTACATGGATAGGACAGGTTTGGAGGGATATGGACCAAATGTGGGCAGATGAGACTAGTGTAGCTGGGACATGTTGGCTGGTGTGGCCAGGTTGGGCCGAAGGGCCTGTTTCCACGCTGTATCACTCTATGACTCTATGACTTCCCATACAATGCATTCAAGAGTATAGTCAGTATCATAAGAACTATAGCGCGGACTTTGAAAATAGCACCAAAACATGGAGCCTCTTGCACGCGAGCTCAGTGGACTATTTCTGTACATTTGCTAATCGAGGATCAGGGAAATGGCCATACTCCACTGGACTGTTTGTTAGATAAAGTATTTCACAGTGTTAGCACTTTGCACATGTGGGGGAAAAAAAACACCATTGAACCATTGAGTATCCCAATTCATTCTGTTTTGCTAACGCCCGCACAGCAAAATCCAACAAAAATAACTAACCCTCTACTTAATGATGTTTGTGGAGGAATGTAGTTGGCCAGGATGTCCTGCTCATCTTTGAAGCAGTGCACCAAAATCTTTTGACATTTACCGGAGAGGACCTGCGAGAACCTAAAGTTTAAGGTTTAATTCGCAAGAGGCCATTTGAAAAGCGCTCACCATTACTTCTCGTTGGTAGTAAGGTTTCTGTTACCAAAGGTTGGTTGAATCGGCCCGTCCATAATTGCAGTATAATGTTCCCATATGTCGGGGGAGTCCAGAACCAGGGGGTCACAGTCTAAGAATAAGGGGTAGGCCATTTAGGACTGAGATGAGGAAAAACGTTGTCACCCAGACAGTTGTGAATCTGTGGAATTCTCTGCCACAGAAGGCAGTGGAGGCCAATTCACTGGATGTTTTTAAGAGAGAGTTAGATGTAGCTCTTGGAGCTAATGGAATCAAGAGATATGGAGAAAAAGCAGGAACGGGGTACTGATTTTGGATGATCAACCATGATCACATTGAATGGCGATGCTGGCTCGAAGGGTCGAATGGCCTACTTCTGCACCTGTTTTCTATGTTTCTAAGTAAAATATCAGCCTCAGTTTAAAAAAAAAAAATGATTCCGTTTTAAAATGTCTTTGTTCCTTTGAAATATTGGATTGTTTTGAGTGTCAGGGGTAGAGGAAAGGGACTGCCATTCAGTTTCATAGGAATATATTGTTTTCATGAAAGCAAACCTTGGCAGGCTTTTTTTTGTGTGCTTGCTTCGCAAGAAGAGCCTACATAATTCCATCACAACGATCCAATGATGTGTTTTGAAGCCATTGACTTCAGGGAGTTATGTTTTTGAATAAACAAACAGTGAAAGATTGGCCAATCATTTTTTTAAACCCCCCCCCCATACAAAAAAAAATCCTCTTTGCCTCCCCCTTCAAAATATATAATAGAGATTGGGCAGCACTGTGGCGCAGAGGTGGAGTTGCTGTCCTACAGCGCCAATGACCCTGGTCCAACCCTGACATTGGGTGCTGTCTGTACGTTCCCCCTTTGACCGCGTGGGTTTTACCCGGGTGCTCCGGCTTCCTCCCACCTTCCAAGTTTGCAGGTGAATTGGTTTCTGTAAATTGTCCCTAGTGTGTGTAGGATAGAACAGGTGTACAGGTGATCATTGGCCAGCATGAACTCGGTGGGCCGAAGGGCCTGTTTCCACGCTCTACCCCTAAACCCTGAACTGAACCCTGAGAGAGATCAGAATGCATCCAGCTTTTTGGAGGGGGAAATGAAAAACATTGATAATACAATTGCATTTTCCAAAAAAAAGACAAAAGGTATGTAGGTTAATTGGCTGGGTAAATGTAAAAATTGTCCCTAGTGGGTGTAGGATAGTGTTAATGTACGGGGATCACTGGGCGGCACGGACTTGGAGGGCCGAAAAGGCCTGTTTCCGGCTGTATATATATGATATGATATGATATGATTAAAATACACTGATATTTCTTTGATATTTAACCATTTTTAAAAAGTGGAAATTTTGTGACACAGCACCTGACAGTTTAAAACCGCTAGTTTTGCACCAAAAAATAAATGGTTGCGAGACTAAAAAATGTCACGATAAACAAAACCAGCTTCTGCTTGGATTTACATCATCTTGCATTCCCCGAATGCTGTCAAGACCCAGCATTCCACAAAACCCACAACTCTCAATAAACTTGCCCACCACTGACAAGTCTGGCATCTGCAAAACTTTTATGCCACAGAAGCACCTTCAATTAAGCACAGCGAAGCAATAAGACTCTCCAAAAAGACATGTCATAATGAAAAAGGTGTACTGTACATCATTGTGATCTGCTAACAAGTACAGTTTCCAAAAAACATTTTGTAATATTTTCCTTTCTGGTGGAGCCAAAAACGGTCTACATTTTTTTTTCCCAAGTGGCAGAATGAGCGCTTCATTCGCAATGAAAGCATTCACACATTTCCTTTCCACAGATGCTGACTGACCTGCTGAGTATTTCCAGCCATTCTCCTTCTTTTGAATTTCAGATTGACTACCAATGAAAGCCGTAACACTTCTCCTTTCCGCAGATGCTGACTGATCTGCGGAGTATTTCCAGCCATTCTCCTTCTTTCAAATTTCATATGGACAACATCGGAGTTTGCACGTTCTCCTTGCCACCGCCTAGGGTTTCCCAGGGTGCTCCAGTTTCCTCCCACATTCCGAAGACGTGCAGGTTTGTAGGTTAATTGGCTTCTGCAAATTGCCCTTGGTGTGTTGGGTGTGAAACTGGGATAACACAAACCCAGCGTGAACGGGTGATCATTGGTCAGCACGGACTCAGTGGGCCGAAGGGTCTGCATCTCTAAATCCTAAACTAATCTGCACTTTTCCTTTTGGGTTTATTATTGACAGCTGGAAACAGGAATAAACCCATGTAGATTTTTTTTTTGCCCCACTGCAAGATTTTATCTATATTTTACTTTCTCTCCCTCTAACACTGATGAGGGGTTTTTTTTCTTAAAGAAAGGGGAAAGTCAAAACTTCCTGAGACAATTAAAGTAAGAATATTCCAAAACAACCCAGTGGAAGCTGCCTCATGACTGAGGAAAGGTTGAATAATTCATGCCGGCTGCCGGCTGGAGCTCGTTAATTAGACCTCTCTCGTAAATTAGATCGCCTTCGGATTCCGCTCAACGTGTCTCTCAATTTCTTCATTTCCGATCAGAAGGACAATTTTATTTAAACAAACCAATTACATTTGTTTCAATAAAAGAAATATCCCAAGTAAAATATTTAAAGAGTTTAGAGATACAGCGTGGAAACAGGCCCTTTCGGCCCACCGGGTCCGTGCTGACCAGTGATCCCTGCACATTAACACTATCCTACACCCACTGGGGACAATTTTTACATTTACCAAGCCAATTAACCTACAAACCTGTATGTCTTTGGAGTGTGGGAGGAAACCGAAGATCTCGGAGAAAACCCACGCGGGTCACGGGGAGAACGTACAAACTCCGGACAGGCAAGCACCCGTAGTCAGGATCGAACTCAGGTCTCTGGCGCTGTAAGGGAGCAACTCTACCGCTGCGCCACTTTAAATTAAGATGAATTCATTTAAGAATTTGTGAAAGTTACTGAATGTCCGGGCATTCGGTATCATTGAATAACCATGACTGGAAGCAACGTTAGGGGTTGGGTTTAGTTGCCTGTACAAAGCCCATTCAATGAGAAGGCCAAACATTTGATAACCCGTCATCGTTCACAGCAATGGCAAACAAATGTACAGAAGGACAAAGCCCGTCTTTAGTCAGAGGGTGGTGAATCTGTGGAATTCACTGTCACAGAAGATCATAAGTGATAGAATTAGGCCATTCGACCCATCAAGTCTACTTCACCATTTAATCATGGCTGATCTATCTCTCCCTCCCAACCCCATTCTCCTGCCTTCTCCAAATAACCCCTGACACCCGTACTAATCAAGAATCTATCTATCTATCTCTACCTTAAAAATATCCATTGACTTGGCCTCCACAACCTTCTGCAGCAAAGAATTCCACAGATTCACCACCCTCTGACTAAAGAAATTCCTCCTCGTCTCCTTCCTAAAGGAACGTCCTTCAATTCTGAGGCTATGACCTCTGGTCCTGGGCCCGCCCACTAGTGGAAACATTCTCTCCACATCCTATCTGTCCAAGCCTTTTGTCATGTTCCTTCGGGCATTTCCTTTCAGGCGCAGAGTGAACTCAAGCTGTTATTGTAGTGACGTGCCTTTCTGCAGCGTGATAATTCCTACGAGATTAAAATCAAGCTGAAATAAATAACAGGGGATCTCCCTGATCCCCATCAGCACAGCCAACAAAGCTGCCACATTGAAACGAAAGGAGATGTTGATGCTTAAGTTGTGCAGAAATATTAAGTGTCCTTCTCCTGAGAAATATAGCGGATATCCACCCAAGCAGGAGTCAACATCTGCTCCTCTAGGCACAGGGCAGGCAGAGGTTACTCTGATCAGCGGAGACCTCCCCACTGTACATCCCAACCCCCAGCCCACTCACCTCATGGACACTTGATCCAACTATAAATATGTGGAAAATTAATTTCCCCAATTCCCAAATTAATCTTCAAAGAGGTAGCTGAGGTAAAAGTCTGTGGCATTCAAAGGGAGACACAATTTTAATTGAAACACATGGGGAGGGAGAAATTGGAGAAGAGTTCATAAGTGATAGGAGCAGACTTAGGCCACTCGGCCCATCAAGTCTACTCCGCCGTTCAATCATGGCTGATCTATCTTTCCCTCTCAACCCCATTCTCCTGCCTTCTCCCCCTAACCCCAGACACCCGTACTAATCAGGAACCTGTCAATCTCTGCCTTAGAAATATCCGTTGACTTGGCCTCCACTTGGCAATGAATCCCACAGATTCACCACCCTCTGACTAATAAATTCCTCCTCCTTTCTAAAGGTAGGTCCTTTCATTCTGAGGCTATGACCTCTGGTCCAAGGCTCTCCCACTAGTGGAAGCACCCTCTCCACATCCACTCTTTCCAGTTAAATGAAAAAGAGATGGAAGATTTGTGTGGACCATTAAAGCCAATGGTGTGGCATGGTGGTGCAGCGATAGAGTTGCTGCCTTACAGTGCCAGAGACCCGGGTTCGATCCTGACTGCAGGTGCCGTCTGTATGGAGTTTGTACATTCTCCCCGTGACTGTGTGGGGTTTCTCCGGGTGCTCAATCCCACGCTCGAAAGGCTAATTGGCTTCTGTAATTTGTAAAGTGTCCCTGGTATGTAGGGTATGTGCACAGGGTGATCGCTGGTCGGCGTGGGCTGAAGTGTGTGTGTCCATGCTGCATTTCTAAAGAAAAGTCTAAAGGAACAAATTTCAGACCCAGAGTACAAACTTCTGATGTGACCACATAGCACATAATCTTTTGTAATCTTCTTGCCCAACTGGATAATTTCACAAATACCTGTCATTGTCAGTTAGGAAAATGCGCTGTGGAATGGCAAATTGAATTGAATTCAGATTAGTGCGAGGGGTTACATTTTGGGAAGTCAAAACCGGGCAGGAATGCTGGCCTTCATCAGCAATGGGCACTGAACACAGAAATCGGGATGTTGTATTAGAAACATAGAAACATCGAAAATAGGTGCAGGAGTAGGCCATTTGGTCCTTCAAGCCAGCAACGTCATTCAATATGATCATCCAAAATCAGTACCCCGTTCCTGCTTTCTCCCCATACCCCTTGATTTCGTTAGCCTTCAGAGCTATACCTAAATCTCTCTTGAAAACATCCAGTGAATTGGCTTCCACTGCCTTCTGTGGCAGAGAATTCCACAGATTCACAACTCTCTGGGTGAAAAAAGATTTTCCTCATCTCAGTCCTAAATGGCCTAAATTCATAAACTGTGTCCCCTGGTTCTGGACTCCCCCAACATCGGGAACATTTTTCCTGCATCTAGCCTGTCCAATCCCTGAAGAATTTTACATGCAGTTTTATATTGCAGTTGTACAAGACGTTGGCGAGGCTGCACTTGGAGTATCGGGTTCAGTTTTAGTTACCCTGCCATTGGAAGGATTCCATTGAGTTAGAAAGGGTGCATAAAAGATTTACATGGACGATGCCAGGATTCAAGGTACAGAGTTATCGGGAGACATTAGGCAGGATAGGACTTCATTACATGGGGTAACCTGATAGGTGTATAAAATCATGAAAGGAATTTCTTCTCGCCCCTCCAGAGTTGGGGAATCAAGAATTAGAAGGAATGGATTTGAAGTGAAATGGGAAAGATTTAATAGAATTCTAAGGAACATTTTATTTCCCTCTTTAGAATGGTACATGTATAAAGCAAGCTGCCAGAGGAAGTGATTGAGGCAGGCACAACAACAATTCTCTAAACAAAACATTTGGATAGGTATACGTATAGAAGAGGTTTAGAGGAATGTGCAGGAAAATGGAACTATCTTAAATGGGGTATCTTGGTTGGTTTGGACGAGTTGGGCCGAATGGTCTGCTTTCATGCTGTTGACTCTATCACTCAATCCACTCCTTGTCTGTTTGTTCTAAGATTTTTTACACATTGTGTGTCATAATATTCATTGATCCTCTATTCCTTTGCATCCTCCTCTCTCCCATAATGCTTGCCATCTAAACTTTGACATAGATTGTGCATCATTGAAGCGCAACCCCTTTCCGCTCTCCTCCAGTTGTACCCTACTGTGTGGAAAATAACTCCCTTTTTTCACCCGAAGGTAGACAAAAATGCTGGCGTAACTCAGCGGGACAGGCAGCATCTCTGGAGAGGAGGAATGGGCAACGTTTCAGGTCGAAACCCTTCTTCAGACTCACACAAAATGCTGGGAGTAACTCAGCGGGACAGGCTTTAACCCCGTCTATTAACCAATTAGGTCCATACTCCGCCACCTCCAGTTTAAATTTCATTTGGAATATTTTTTTGGAGTACCAAGAGTCAAGAACTAAGAATTAATTAAACAAGCTCCCGCTCATCCCATTGCAGCCTTCCGCCATCAACCGTAACCCAAGCAACTTTGTGTAAGATGCTGGTTTACACCAAAGGCAAGACACAAAATGCTGGAGTAACTCAGCAGGACAGGCAGCATCTCTGGAAAGGAGGAATGGGCGACATTTCGGGCCGAGACCCTTCTTCAGACAGAGAGTCAGGAAGTGTTACTGTGAACATCCAACTGCAGTCAAGGCCCACAGTTGACCATCCATGCCCTGCACTTGTTGAGTCGAGTTCAGCCGAGAGGCCTGTGAATGCTAGTCACAAAGGACTGGAGTAACTCAGCGGGTCAGGTAACGTCTCTAGAGTAGAGAAAAGGAACGGGTGACGTTTAGGGACTAGACCCCTTCATCGGGCTGAGGAGCAACAAAAATGTTGGTGCTAAATTACATTGTAATACTTGCACCAGTGTCTCTCACTCACTTGCTTTGGAGATTCTTTCAATGACCAGGTGCGGTCCTACTACAATGGCGTCCCCCACAACTCCCAAATGTTCCATCGAGGGCGGAGGGCAAACATTACAGTTTGAATTTTTTGATTTATTTTTTGCTCACCGACTGTACGAAGTAAAAGGTCATTGCCATGGAGATGCTGCCTACGCCGATCCTGTTGCTGTGCTCTCAGCTGAAAGGAAAGTGCGAGTCGGAGTTTGACGGACACTAATGAGGTGTGGCGTCTCCACAGCCCGGGTCATGAGAGCACATCCCACCCACCCACCAAAGATACCACAGAGTACTCCAGTATCTTTGCATCCCACTGCCTCCCTACCTCCCCTCAGCCACTCTGCACAGGCCGCTTGTCCGTGTGCATCTTTCAGCCCCGCCGGTCGGCCATCTTGTTTCAGGCCATCTTGTTCTTGTTTCAGGCCATCTTGATATTGTTTCAGACCATCTTGATCTTGTTTCAGGCCATCTTGATCTTGTTTCAGACCATCTTGATCTTGTTTCAGACCATCTTGTTCTTGTTTCAGGCCATCTTGTTTCAGGCGGCCATCTTTGACGATTGACCTCATTGACTACTTCCCCCCAACTGGATCCTGGCTCTGTCCCTTGAATTGACAATCAACCGTCAAATCCCATCAGACGCACCCGGGGAGCAGCCGACGTCTTCTGACAACCGCAGCGGGCAAAGCCCGCACGGTGAAGCTGGAGCTTCCTTTGGCGGTCAGCATTCAAGACGGTGTGGACATCACAGTTTCATTACTGTGGACATCACAGTTTCATACACAGTTTCACCAAAGAGATTTGCTCCCCCCCCATTTTTCCTCTTGTCCTTTTTGTTTCCCGTACACCACCGTCCGTGTGGCAGAGGGTGGCACACCGGCGGCGCAGCTGGGAGAGCTTCACAGTGAACGCCAAGAGACCCGCGCCGGGTTTGATCCTCACCTCGGGCGCTGTCTGACTGTGTGGAGTTCGCACAATTCGCCCTCAAGCCAGGTCAGCTGAACGTCGCCAGACGGGGAGAGGGACGACGGCTTTTGCTGGAGGCCCGGGGCCGTGCAGCAGCCTAGGCTAGGGCTCTCCCGGATCAGGCGACTCTTGCATGTGGTCTCAGCGTTTTTCTATTTCCAGGCACTTTGCACTACTCGGGGATTGTGCTTGGGTAAGGCGTATATTACGAAACGTATAAGATTATTAAGGGGTTGGACACGTTAGAGGCAGGAAACATGTTCCCAATGTTGGGGGAGTCCAGAACAAGGGGCCACAGTTTGAGAATAAGGGGTAGGCCATTTAGAACGGAGATGAGGAAAATCCTTTTCAGTCAGAGAGTTGTAAATCTGTGGAATTCTCTGCCTCAGAAGGCAGTGGAGGCCAATTCTCTGAATGCATTCAAGAGAGAGCTAGATAGAGCTCTTAAGGATAGCGGAGTCGGGGGGTATGGGGAGAAGGCAGGAACGGGGTACTGATTGAAAATGATCAGCCATGATCACATTGAATGGTGGTGCTGGCTCGAAGAGCCAAATGGCCTACTCCTGCGCCTATTGTCTATTGCCAATTAATCCTTCACATATCACATGCCAGCTTTTGCCTCACCCCTTCTCACTACTTTCTACCAGCTATCTCCCCTCTACTCCATCAGTCTGAAGAGTCCCGACCCGAAACATCATCTGTTCATTTCCCTCCATGAATTTTGCCTGACCCAGAGTTCCTCCAGCAGACTGCACGTTTCTTTTCTCCATCAGTTTGATTTTACTCTGGACTGCAGCATCTGCATTCTCCCATGTCGCCAGTTCCCTCTGCCGTTCAATGAGTATCCCTCAAACAAAAAATAAAGTGCCTAAAAATCAAATGATTTGCTCATTATAACACTGGGCCTTGGCAAACTTGTTGTGCGCTAATTGGCTAATCTGTATCTTACATTAATAACAGTAACTGCACTTCACTAAAGCTCATTGATTTAGTATAGTTTAGAGATACATCACGGAAACAAACCCTTCAGGCCCACAGATTCAGCACTGACCAGCGATCCCCGTACACAAACACTATCCTACATGCTAGGAACAATTTACAATCTTTACCAAAGCCAATTAACCTACAAACCTGTACGTTCTTGGAGTGTGGGAGGAAATCGCAGCTCCAGGAGAAAACCCACGCAGGTCACGGGGAGAACATACAAACTCCGTACAGACAGTACACATGGTCTCTGGCACTGTATGGTAGCAACCCTAACCACTGCGCCACCGTGCCACTCGAATATCAGTTCCCTCTGCTGTTCAATGAGTATCCCTCAAACAAAAAAAAAAGTGACTAAAATTCAACTAATTTGCTCATTATAACATTGGTCCTTCGCAACTTGCTGTGCACTAATCGGTTTATCTGTGTCTTACATTAGAACGGTAACTACACTTCAAAAAGCTCATTGTTAGTGAAGCACTTTGTAAACCCCTGAACACATAAAATCTCTATAAAATCGGAAAGGTTTGACAACTACTTTTGGGAGGAGAGGAAATAGTTTTAATGTTAAACAATGGAAAAGAACAAATCAGCAACTAACGAAGATGCAGCCAGCATCTAGTGCTGTACCTACTCTTCCCCTTCCAATATCCACCCTAATTTACCTGTGTGTGCACTGCCATCTAGCAACATGGCACAGATCAAAGGCAATGCCAGCCAGAGGCAAAGGCACTGTATCTGTACGCTGTAAATGGCTCAATTGTAATCATGCACAAAAGCTTTTCACGAAACCTGGGTACACGTGGCAATTAAACTGAACTGAACACTGATAAAAGAAAAAAGTCTGAAATTCACTGCCTATATTGAAAACAAAATCAATTACTTCAAAAGGAAAAAAAAAAGATGTTTTCTCTGCCTCAGAAGGCGGTGGAGGCCAATTCTCTGAATGCATTCAAGAGAGAGCTAGATAGAGCTCTTAAGGATAGTGGAGTCAGGGGGTATGGGGAGAAGGCAGGAACGGGGTACTGATTGAGAATGATCAGCCATGATCACATTGAATGGCGGTGCTGGCAAGAAGGCCCGAATGGCCTCCTCCTGCACCTATTGTCTATTGATACAAAGTGCTGGATTCACTCAGCGGGTCAGGCAGCATCTCCGGAGAGCATGGATAGGTAACGTTTCGTGTCGGGATTCTTTGTCAGACCAATTATGATGGGGAGAGAAAGGTGGAAGAGAGGAGGAAGTTGGACAAAGACTGTTGAGTGATAGGTGGGTACATATGAGAGGGGTTTGTGATAGGCAGATGGTTGGAAGACAAAGAGTGAAAAGACAAAGAGTGTGAGATAAGGATAGATGAGATGCTAATTCTGAAGCTAGAGGAAGGATTGTGAGGGGAAAGGGAAAAATGAGTGCAAGTTCAAGTGAGGCACAGACAAGAATAGGAAGGGGGTTGTTTGTAGGTTAGTGACCTAAAAGTTGAGAATTCAATGTTCGTACCATTGGGTTGTCAACTACCCAAGTGGAATACAAGGTGCCGTTCCTCTGGTTTGTGTGTGGCCTCACTATGGCAATGGTGGTAGGACAGAAAGGTCATTATGGGATTGGGGAGGGAAAGGAAATTGGGTTTAATTGGAATAATTTGCAAGGTTATGGGGAAAGTGTGGAATTGGTGGGATTACGCTCTGGGACCTAGTATTCATTTGATTATCAAAATGGCTTCCACCAGAACAATTTGGTTGGTTCTCTGAAATACATAAGCTTGCCGTTCTCTGCAAGCACAAGAAATAAAGAAAACAACAGATTCTGCTTATGGTCTGAAACCCTGTCCTGTTGCCTGGCACAAGGCTAATGGCTCAGATGGTTCTGTGGATAATGTTGACATCCCTTCAAGTGAGATATGGCATCAATGCAATGAAGCAATGGGATACATTTTAATCACGGTTGTCTTCCTCGTGTTATTCTGTTTGAATATTTGAGCCAGAGAAAATAAAATTGAAATTGTGTGGATTTATAAATGGATTAGTGTGGATTTATAAATCACGACAAGTTTTACAAAGAATCGCATGTATTCAAGAGAGAGTTAGATATAGCTCTTTGGTCTAACAGAATCAAGGGATATGGGGAGAAAGCAGGAACGGGGTACCGATTTTGGATGATCATCCATGATCATATTGAATGACCAGTGCTGGCTCAAAGAGCCAACTCCCGCACCTATTTTCTATGTTTCCATGTCTGGGCTCATCTGCTGTAGCACAGCGGTAGAGTTGCTGCCTTACAGCGCTTGCAGCGCCGGAGACCTGGGTTCGATCATGGCCACGGGTGCTGTCTGTGCGGAGTTTGTACGATCTCCCATTGATCGCGTGGGTTTTCTCCAAGATCTTGTTTCCTCCCACACTCCAAAGACGCACAGGTTTGTAGGTTAATCGGCTTGGTATAAGTGTAAATTGTCCCCAATGTGTGTAGGATCGTGTTAATGTGTGGGGATCGCTGGTCGGTGCGCGCTGTATCTCTAAACTAAAAACTAAGCTGAACATGATATTGAGTGAGAAAGTCCAAATCATTCGAGGTCTACAAGCAGTCGAATGCAGCCTGTGCTACAATAAATGCCTCAGGTACGTAGGGAGCCTGGTCTACGAGCAGGGAGTCAAGGTGGGGAAGAAGGGAAGCACTGATCCAGAGTCTCTAGTCACAAAATGGACCTGGAACTGCATCTATTTTGCAAAGCTTTCTTTTCTCCCAAGATTGCTCTCAAACTCATTTTTAGTAAAGGGATGTGCTCAAGCTCATTTGTAGTAAATGGAAAGTGCAAGAAAAAAACAACTTTCAATTCGACAGTCTTTGCCAATGCAAGCTTTATTTTAACTATGCACACCTAGATACAGTCTATTTCAGACCGGTAAATATTCCTCTTTACCAATTCGACTAAAATGAAGTTTTCCACAAAAACAAACAAATTTAATTTGGGTTTTATTCACCACCTGTTAGTGTCCCAATATTAAACAGAAGTTAGCTTTAATAAAATGGTGCAGAACCGTGTTACAGAAATGGTGCTATTGACAAAGTAGTTCCCTAGTGATTTTCTTTTAAATATTTCTTTAACCGGGCCTGTTAGGCCTCTCAGGCCTGGGAGAAAGCAGCTCAATCGTGGATCTTGGACACAGGCAGGCACAAATGGCATAAACCTCAACTCGATGATTGATTCGGTCAGAGATGAGGCCAGGTTTGTGGTCTGCCACAGCATTTATAGACCAGCGCGGAGTGATTGCGGAGACTCTCAATCAATGAGGGAAATTTGTGCTTCGCGTTGTGTGATCACTCGCACTGGACTTGAACAACATCTGTCAAATTGCACTGAAAGAAGTAGCCATAGCAACATTGATGGAAAGTACCACAGCCACCTCTCTCCATGTCCTTTGTCACCCCACGGGGGAAGGGCAAGGGACCTGCATTCTTCCCACCTTAAAGTACACTGGGGCACTGCGCCCCAGAGAGGGAGTACAGCCCCACATTCTGGCCTCTAATGGCGGACTGGACAATGGAGTCCATCTCCCTATCTGTGATCAGAGGATTAAATCCCAAGATTATTTAAATTAATGTTAACCTTGGAACTGGAGACCGACACTTCACCTACAATCCCCTCCATACAATGGACAATGGACTCCCTTGATAGGAAATGAGGGGGAAATTGGGTTAGACTGGGGGATGAATTGCTAATGAAAGCTTGCGGATTTTAGATAATTTGCAAATAAAACACAAATGAGGATGAATGAACTCTTTCGACAAAAGTTGCTGTGATTTGGATTGTAAACATAGAAACATAAAAAATAGGTGCAGGAGGAGGCCATTTGGCCCTTTGAGCCAGCACCGCCATTCATTGTGGTCATGGCTGATCATCTACAATCAGTAACCCGTGCTTGCCTTCTCCCCATATCCCTTGATTCCACTAGCCCCTAGAGCTCTATCTAACTCTCTTTTAAATTCATCCGGTGAATTGGCCTCCACTGCCTTCTGTGACAGAGAATTCCACAAATTCACAACTCTCTGGATGAAAAGGTTTCTTCTCACCTCAGTTTTAAATGGCCTCCCCTTTATTCTTAGACTGTGTGTGTCCCCTGGTTCTGGACTCCCCCAACATTGGGGAAAAATTTCCTGCATCTAGCTTGTCTAGTCCTTTTATGATTTTATACGTCTCTGTAAGATCCGCTCTCATCCTTCTAAACTCCAGTGAATCTTTCAGCCTAATCTTTCCTCATATGACAGTCCCTCCATCCCAGGGATTAACCTCGTGAACCTATGCTGAACTGCCTCAATAGCAAGGACATCCTTCCTCAAATTAGGAGAGCAAAATTGCACACAATACTCCAGATGTGGTCTCACCAAGGCCCCTCTACAACTGCAGAAGGACTTCTTTGCTCCTGTACTCAAATCCTCTCGTTATGAAGGCCAACATGCCTTTCTTCACTGCCTGCTGAGCTTTCTTCACTGCCTGCTTTAAAAGGATGGCAAAAGTGGATTAAATCTTAACCTTGAAAGAGAAATTAATATATAAACGTAAATGGGAAGGATATGCAGAGACGTGGAGTCAGAGGGGGGGAATGTAATGAATGGTCTTCCCCTACTATCCTCCTAGATTCAATGTGTAGGAAGGAACTGCAGATGCTGGTTGTACACTATAGACACAAAATGCTGGAGTAACTCAGCGGGACAGGCAGCATCTCTAGAGAGAAGGAATGGGTAACATTTTGGGGCGAGACCCTTCTTCAGTCTGAAGAAGGGTCTCAGCCCGAAACATCACCCATTCCTTCTATCTAGATATGTTACCTGTCCCGCTGAGTTACTCCAGCATTTTGTGTCCATCTCCTTTTGTCTCAATCGTCAGCAAGTTGTTATAATCTGATAGAGAGTCAATCAATGTCTTCAAAAAGAAATGAAATATACACACAAGAGAGGAATTTACAGGGCTGGAAAGAGAGAGCTAGGGAATTGGACCAACATAATTTTCTACCAGGAACCAGCATTTAATTCGATATGTTGACTGGTTTCCATTTGCGCACGGTGGCACAGCTGGTAGAGCTGCTGCTTCATAGCGCCAGGGACTCGGGTTCGATCCTGACCTCGGGTGATGTCTGTGTGAAGTTTGCACCATCTCCCTGTGACTTCGTGGGTTTCCTCCGGGTGCTCCGGTTTCTTCCCACATCTCAAAGACGTGCATGTTTGTAGATTAATCAGCCTCTATAAATTGCCCACTAGTGTGTAGGGAGGAGATGGGAAAGTGGGACAACATTGAACTAGTATTAATGGATGGTCGCTGTGAACGATGGGCCGAAGGGCCTATTTCAATGCGGCATCTCTAAAACTAATTCCAATTCCAAGATTCTACCTCGGTCTTCCATTTTAAAAGAAGTGTCTTTACTCCCAACTCACTAAGGAAGCTAGACACAAAATGCTGGAGTAACTCAATGGGTCAGGCAGCAACCCTGGAGAAAAAGGAATAGGTGACGTTTCGGGTCGGAACCCATCTTGAGACTCCAAGGAAGCTGCTTGCCCATCTCGTTGCAAAGATCAATGTCAAATCATGTTCCAGAAATGAGGCTTGGGACATTTTATTTTGTCAAAGGTGCTATATAAATGAACATCGCTGCTGTTGAGATTTGTTGTTGTTTTCTTGGATGTTGAACATATTTGTTGGTGTGTTTTTATTATTTGGGGATAGGAGAGGATGGTAAGTGGACAAGCTCATATTTGCTGCCATCAATTATATTTGGAGCGGGGGGGGGGGGGGGGGGGGGGTGTGAAGGGAGCACGGATGAGAAATCATTCGGTGCACATGCCAAGGTAAAGGCACTGAATTATTCACGAGGCTTACACATTCTCTGAGCATTTCTTTCTTGCATTATCCTTGACAAGACAACACATCAGGAGTCATCGATGTAACCCTAAACATTGAGGCTCATTTATCCCCAAGCAACTGTCTCTAGGCTTTGGCTCTGGGGTAGATTCGGGACCTGATTCCCTCCCGGGAGAGGGGGAGAGGGGGGGGAAGGAGAGGAGGCAGAGACAGGGCCCAGTAAAAGACTTTCTCCTCCCAGGTACGAAAATGCATCTTGACAAGGGGCCTCGCTCGCCTCCACTCCCACGCCAAGTTGGACTGAACTGGATGCCCACTAAACACAATTGGGTTTTAACGAAAAGCCTTTCCATCTTTACATTGTTCACCGGTGGCACAGCCAGGCAATTTAATAATACAAGGAAACCGTTTCCAGCAACTAACTAGAAATACACGCTGTCAAAGAATTGAGATAAAAATTAGCATAATATATTCATGGGATCAATAGCTATTTTATTCGCTGCACAATATGTTTGAGAACAAGTGGCTACCTCGCTAAAACAGTCTCATAAATAGCTTTTTATTATCACACGCTTTTTTTCCCCCTCCCCACTGTTCTTCCTTCTATGCTTTACACAGACCTTAAAAAAACAAACATACAGGGGATTCTGTTCTGCACTTCGCTGAAAAATGCCACTGGTGGATACACTTCAGACATGAAGGTGTACCCCTTCCTCCAATCATCTCTCCCCTCCCCCCCCCCCCCTCCCCTCCCCATTTCAGGTGGTACTTTTGCACGAAGGCAGGCTTCCTTCTTATTGCCTCTCCATCTCTTCCTGTCTCACGTTCCCACCATTGCACTTACAAATGGCAGCAGTCTGTAATCCTCTCCTTCATTTCTAAAAAGAAATACAAAAACCTAACATTGGAAATGCAGACACCCCCACCAATAAGAACAAAACAAAAAAAGAGGGAGACATTGTTCAGTGTGACAAATAACTGCCAGTTTTCCCATTAACCGGCTCATTTTCCAGGCTCAGTGGTTTTTCTCTCCCTTCCACTGCCCGTTTCAGATAGTACGCTTCAGGTCCATTTTTCACAAGCCCCAAAACGTCAAAAATTAGATTTCCTTTCTTTTAAAGACACCCAGGGTTGTCAGTCGTTGCAAGATGATGAATGCTCAAACAAAGTCCCCTCAAAATGTATACGGAATCAAATCATTGCTGGACAGTCTGTTTAACATCTTTCATTCCAGCCTGCGAATAGTCTTTTAACTATGAAACCGCAACACTGTGCAATTCTGACCCGCGGTTTTTATTCTAACCTTATCCAACTAGCACTTCATCTGCAGGCTTGGTTTTTTGTTGTTGCAGGGAGTGCATTTTAGTTTGCAATGCTTAAAAATGTATGCGTGTGTGTGTGTGTGTGTGTGTGGTTTTTTTTAACAAAAGGGGGTAAAATAAAACAAATAGCATGGAAATGTCTTTGAAGCTCGCAGGATTAATCGAATTATAATTAATCATATGATCAAACACCAATTATCATAATCACCTGAGGGGAACTGTTGGGAGCCGCAGCAAGCGAGCGAGGAAGAATCAAACAACTTCAATCAGAGATGACAGCTTTTAAACGGAACAATTTTGCTTTGACTTCCCATCCCTTTTCGAGGGGGGATTTGAAATAAAGGCAGCAAAATTCAATTTTTTTTTTTTTTAAATCGTGCACAGGAATAGGGACGCCAATTTCCTATTCAATTAAACCGACTGGTTATATCGCGACCCCGTCCTTTTTTCTGTGCTGAGTTTGTGAAGAAATAACCAGCAGTTTGTAGAAATAATGTGTTAGCAAAATGATCCAGTCAGTGCCTGTAATTGACAGTGATCGTGGGTCATCCGTTTCGTAGGCAGACCAATTTCCCTCCGGGGATGAATAAAGTTTTATCGTATCGTATCGTGCACCAGTCTCAAATTTGTTTGCACCCTGCCTTTATTGGATGCAGCTCCGGGAGTGTCACAATTTAAAAATAATAATAATAATAATAATAATAATAATAATAACATTTAGCTCCTTAGTTTCAGCTTTTGTAAACCATGATTCTCCCCAGAACATTTTTAAAGGAGTAGAGATTGCAGCAGCTGCTGTAATGTTGTGCTTGTGTGCGCCCCTGCCATTGGCAAACCTCTGGAGAATTGGCATTTAGTATCGAGGTGACTTTGTTCAAATGCGATGGGTTTTAAAAAAATAAAAAAAAATCTATTAATAGCAATGCTGTCTCACACTGAAATCTTGCTCACAAGCTCCAAGAGGCAACAATAAACTTCAGATACAAAGTAAATTGACGGTCGTTTATCTCTCCTGCTTCCAAACGCCAGATAACCCATGTGGTCATCTTTGACTTTGACTAGTAATCTTACCTTGCTGCAAGAAATCTACAGTGGACCACAGTCCTCAGTGACTATTCTCTCTCTCTCTCTCTCTCTTTTGCAATATCGATTTATCCAAGGTTTTCCACCCTCGGAAAAACACAGTTACTTCCCCCCCACCCACCCTGCCTGCCTCGTTTAACCCCACACCCCAATCCTGTCAAAAAAAATCAGAGTATATTTAATCTTCCCTGGGTAAAAAAAAAAAAAATTGCTTTAATATTCTTTCCTCAACCAAATCCAGGTAGAAATGCGTGTCTCGCTCATCTTTAGCCGCTTCAAATTCTCCTTTTAAAATACACAATCTTAGTGTTGCTCTGTATTTTTCTCCTGAGTCTCGGCACATTTTATCCCCGCTATATGTGTATGGCGAGATCATACAGCTCTATCTAAAAACACAGGCAGGTGCATGTATAGCGAGAAGCACCATTCTACGTTGTCTGAATTCACACCTCACATTATTAGTACATTTTGTCCAAGATCACATTTCTATATATAAAATCATTAGTGCTGCTTGCAAAATGCCTCACACACACACACAATATATATATATATATATAATTGTAGATCAATTGTTATATATATGGCTAGGCGATGTAGTTAACAGCTAACAAAAAGCCAAGATGCATGCTTGTATTTTGGAGTGTGACAGCACTGAACTGACTCTGCTGGGGTAAGCTACTTTAAATGATTACAGTGCAATTTTCTGCATCCTGCTGATCACAGTAGAGAAGGAAACGTAAAGAAACATTATCCTGTCATCCCACCACCTTAATGTGCGATGGGGCTATTTCATTAACCAACTCACCATTCACGATGCTGTAGAGTACCAGGGTT